>NW_011967000.1:49591-67661 GCF_000949405.1 Vollenhovia emeryi | reverse complement strand
GAAGTTCCTACGATTTCTTTTGCCAAATTACAGCTCATTGAAGTAACCCTTGTATTTTCGACATTACCGACGATATCTCCGTTAAAAATCATCGTAGCAAGATCTTTTTTTTTAAATTAAAGCTTGCACTTTCAGCTTCAAAAACTAGTCACTAGATTTTTCCTCGAATGCATCTGCGCTGCTGTAGCTTTTAAAATGTAAGGACATGTTTTTACTTAAAAAATAATCAACTTTGGCCAGGTGCCCGGGCGTAGGAAATTTTTCCTCGCTAATTCTGCTTGAAGTATCAAAAGTGTGTACTTTTCCCTTCAATTAAAAAAAAAGAAGTTA
Organism: Vollenhovia emeryi; assembly: GCF_000949405.1. Classification (NCBI taxonomy): domain Eukaryota; kingdom Metazoa; phylum Arthropoda; class Insecta; order Hymenoptera; family Formicidae; genus Vollenhovia; species Vollenhovia emeryi. Next base: position 67,331 of record NW_011967000.1, on the reverse strand, counting down.
CTGCGATTTTTTTTCGCCAAGTTACAGCTTTTTGAAGTAACCCTTGCATTTTCATTCATTACCGTCGACATCAGCGTAACCCAATGTGCACGTGGAGGTTGCCGATCGGATTTTGCACATCGTGTGCTAACAACCAGTTTAAGCGTCCTACATAATTATTTTGATTATACAATAAAATTATTTTCAGATCTGCATCCAGTCAAATTTTTAGATACTTCAGTAAAATTATTTTTTCTTCATACAAGTTACATGAATTTATCTATAACGTGTATTACACCGAAGTTTTATAATCTTCACAATTAACCTTTAAACATTATAATTCAGGGAAGCATTAAACACCTCGCAGATAAAACCGTTTATCATAAACGCTACCGTTACAACAGTGGGCGGAACCTCATCGCAATCACCACATGATAATGAGGTCTGCAGCATCGTATGGATTATGTACAGAAAGGTCTCTCAAAGATGCCGACTAGCCGCGTGAGAGTGCGGTTCAATCCTTTCTCGGCGGATCTCTCTCCTGCGCGCGGAGACCCATCCACGGGGCCGTGCGAAGCAGGTATACGTTCACCATGCCTGCGCGACCTAGTAAAACTAGCACACCATCTAACAAGTACATCACGTAGATATAGGCTCCACAACGTCTGGCAAATGTGACACTATACATTAACGTCCATGCATATGTCGATCACATCTGTTAACCTACCATGAGAATGATATGAGGTTGGTAACGGTTTGAAAATTATTGAGTTAATTATTCAACATATCAATACATTATAACTTTGCTAACTGATAACGATTGAGCCAATCTAGGAGTCTTCAACGACTCGCTAAGAACTATTATCGTAAGATAGTTGTTTGAATAAATTTCTTAACTTTAAAAATTGTCCCATATTATTCCGAACATTTAGCAATCCGTTGAATGCAGAACTTGACTGTGTTAATGAAGATCGACAGTCGGAAATAATAGATCTTTAGGCCGAAGATAAGTTCGAAGGACTGTACAGAAGTAAAACATTGATAGAATTTATCTTCGGATGTTCCTAAATTTAAATGTTGCTAGAAACATAAACTCGCAATTTTCAAAAATATGTTTGTAAAGAAATATATTTTAAATTAAGTACATTCAGTCTAGATTTTGTTTACGATGACTAACATTGCTTACATTTAGGAAAACAAACAATAAAACAAAATATTGAGAAATCCATCATTCAAAGCAAGGCCAAATATTAATGATTTGATTAATTTGTTTTTATTTTAATTATTACACCTAATACTTTTGCATTCGAATATTTATTTTTAAAATATTTTATTCCCTCTCTTACTAACCAATGTCTACTAGTTTTGTACAGAATATATGTATATTTTTTAAATTCTTTTGTAATATAAATTTATAATGTGGTTTTTTGACAAAAATGATTGAAGATTCAAATCGGTTGATCGGTTGATATTAATCTTATAACGATTGCTTCGCTAACTCATTAATTATGAACAGCTCACAATAACAATTCCGGTAGATTCCAGTAAGTTTTGCCATACGATACGAGAGCGTCTTCTAAAATTATTTTAACCTTTAAAAATAATGATAAAGATAAAGCCACTGTTATTTCACATCACAATACCTCAGTAAAAAATGTATAAAAAGTATCATGGCACTTTTTATTACAAGAAAAAACTGTCAATGAAAAAGCTTTAAACTTCCTCTCAGAGAAGATGTCCAACAAATTTTGAAAAACGTTTTTTTATCTTGTATGAACAGTTCTGTATAAACATTCTATCTTACAGTTGAAATTTTCCTGTTAATTTTGTTCAATCAACTTTTAAGTGGAAAATTTTATTGGAGCAAACACATTATTGAGATTAAAATAACAACGTTAAAACTTTTGAAGCCGATATGCGAAACTATTTATAAAACGCTTCTATCTACGATTATTTTACAATCTTTTTTTGCAAAATTACATTTTGTACGTCGATTTAAAATAGCTTTCAATTTTGTTGAAGAATTATATTATTGATTCAATCTATGATCACGTAATAAAAGTTTAGATTACACTAAATTATATAAAAAAAGATTTTGGTTAGGTAAAATTTTATTTTTAATTTGGTATTTCGTCTACTGTTGTTTCGTATAATAAATAAATAATTTGCTTCAATAAGTGCGACACGCATACATGTATAAAACTTTTCCTTTTATTTATTTTTAATAAATTAATAGTGAATAAATTTCGTATTAAAACGATCATTTGAATATTAAATTCTGGTTATTTTGTAAAAGTCGTACATATGGTATACATATATTTATAATATTATACATATATCACAATAAATTATAACATAGAGTGTGTTATAATAAATTCATAGTAGAATTATATTATGCGTGGAGAATGAAACGCAAACAGAAAAAAAATATTAGCTATATCTTTTTCGAGTATCTGATTCAATCTGGCCTGAACAGAAAATTCGATTTCTTCTCCATCTTCGCATGTGAATGATGAACATGTGCGTACACGTTTCCGTCTATCAAACGGAAATAACTGTTACGATGTTGTCGGAATTTTCGGAATTCACTGTTGTTGGGTTGTTGGGATATGCCAGAATTTATACTACACTTGTATTCATATCGCAAAATGTTTGCAAATTAATTCTAGGTACTTTACACAAAACAAATTTTGTCATGGTATAAGATATACATATAACACCTTTTTATATAAAAAAAATTAAAAGAATATTGTGCTAATTGTTAATGTATAATCTTTGAGGTGTTAAATATGAGAATGCGTATTTTATTTTCTCAATGCAATTTGCTTTCTCATCATTTTAAAGAGAAGTTTAACATCATCAGGATTGTGAAATCGAAAGAATAAAGAGATTGGTGAGAGGACGGTAAGGAACATTCTTTGTGGAAAGTTGTGGAGAAATTCGATCGAATTGACTCAGATATGTGAGAAAAAGATTACACTGTCCTAGCACAAGAAATAAAAGGCAACGTAAGATGTCACTGGGCAATCTATAAAATTAAGTATTTGATAAGAACGGAATATATGCAAAGACTTGCTGTCGAGTTTGACTTTTACTTTTGGTCATTTAATATGCCGTGGTTTTTCTTTTGCAATAACTTATTTCGAATAAGATGTTGGCAATGGAATGTATGTATGCAAAAATGGATTACATACAGTTAATTTAAATGAAGAATGAACTTTTGTGTAGAAATTTAAAAAAATTCTAGAAGATTACAAAATACAATAACGTTTTGAAAGGGGAAGAGTAATAATGTGTAATGTAAATAATAATATATTTTACATAATTGAGTAAGTCTTAACATTCTCCACATTTATTTTATAAATATGTGTGACGTTTAAAGAGATAACCAAAATTGAATATTCAAATAATCGTTTTAAAACAAAATTATAATATTTCTCCGCCAGTAAATATTAACATGAAAGGTGAATAATTCGACACCACAGGAAAACCTTTATTGGCACAACGTTTCGGCCATGGGTTTTGGCCCTCATCAAGTGTACTCAGACTAATTCAAACGGCGCATAGCATGTGGTTAAATGCCATCGGGCACCACTGTACAGAGCAAGGAAAAAAACGCAGGGTTTTAATCGTTTTAATACAAAATTTATGTACTATTAAGTAATTTGTTAAAAATAAATAAAAGGAAAAATACACCGTTTTGCATGTCTGCCGAGTCCGGCGTTCCGCTCCTCCGTGCGCTTATTCGCTCAGACGTGTTTCTTAATTACACGATAATTATTACGAATTTTGCAAAATGGTATATAACTTTTCTTCTCAGCTTGATCCAATTTACCATAATTTTTTGAATGGTCACAAACGAATTTGACACCCTGTATATCCTAAGTACGTGAATTTCCTTACCTCCTCTAATTCCTTTCCCTTCCATATCCCTTTAACTCTCTTCCACCTTCCCCCTCCTTTCCTGCATCTCATCACTTTCGTCTTTTCTATATTCACTTCTAACCCTTTCTCATCCATGTACTACTCTAATCCTTTTATCATCCCTTTCGTCCCTCCTTCAATCTCCGCTATCGCTGTTGTCATGTCATCCGCATACGCCACCGACCAAATCTTTCTTTCTCCTACTTTTATTCCCCCCCCCCATCCCTCCCTTTCTAATACTTCATCTAAATCCGTCAACAACAGTGTGAACAAACATGGACTCAATGAACACCCCTGTCTCATCCCTCTCCCCGACCTTCCCTTACTCCTCTTCTTCTCAAGCATTCTCTCAATGTCCCCCTGTTCACCGAGTGCCGCCCTTAAATCCAAAAGCAATACGACCATCTTCCCTTTTTTCTCCGCTATCTTTTTGTTTATCACATAATTCAGCCCATATATCTGGCCTATTGTCCCCCTCCGCTCTCTAAATCCCGCTTGACTCGGTGTAATAACTATGTAATAATTACCTTTAGTTTTGGTAGTGATTTAAAAATATTTATTCGCAAGTTAAGTAATTTAATACTCACAAGTTTTACGGTGCAAGTATGTCGTAATATGTGTTGATGTAACACTAATAGATTGTCGAGCACACTATCGTATTTATAAAATACAGTAAAATTGCGTATATTAAATTATAAACTTTGAACAAATATTTTAAATTACGATAAATTTAATTTAAAAAAAGCAAGTACTATTACATGGCGAATATTTAGGGTAATTGCATATTATGCAATTTAAAAATTAAACTAAAAATATTACCGTACAAGCATAAGAAAAACAAATCCTTTTTTTGCACAAAAAATTTTTACATAAGGAAGTATCATTGGAAAGATCTTCAAAAGTAGATCATTACAGGCTAATAACCTATCTTGTTATGGATAGATAGTTTCAAAGATATCGTGGATTAACGTTCCAGGTAAATGGACTGTAAATCGACAGACGAACGTATTTGAGGAAAGTCGAACACTGCAGTTGCTCTCAAACTATGATGTTCCTGGCCACATAATGGCTATATAACATCAATTATATAAATAATAATTAGAAAGTAAACGATATACGCACTTTGTACACGGTTCTCTCGTGTGCGTGTCCTACTCTACTACAATTTGCGTATTGTGCGTCTCAAATAGAATAATGAATGGATATGTAATATACATATATGTATAATAAACGAACAGACGAACAATTACTAGATGCAATTAAACGAATTGGTACTGTTGTATTTGTTGCCGCTGTTAATAAACAGAATAAACAACTGTTGCAAGTAATTGCTTGGGCAATAAAATGCAATTTCAATTGTAATTGCAACAAAACGTGGAACGTTGACAATGCATCAATAAGATGATTCAACAAAATTTAAGAAATGGGAACAGAAATAGAAAATTTTTGTCCAAAAAGCAAAAACTTTTGCGGAAAACAAAGAGAGAGAAAGTACATTAACGAAATTTCGGACACAAGGTTTGTTGTCTTCAAAGATCGAAATCATGCTCGTGAATAAAACATTGGAGCCAGATGCCTGCGATATTTCATTTTGCTCAAAGAGATACATTCACCTCTCGAACAACCTTAATTAATGTAACTTTGGCCCACAATATTTCTGAAACTATACATTGTAACATAATAGTTTGTTATTCAATAATGAATTACTTTTAAAGACGATTCCAATGATATTTTTATGTTTAAATTTTTATATAAAAAAAAATACTTTTTGGGTGTCACCCTTTGAAATTTAGATGTTTGACTAACATTTTCAGATTTTAGACCACTGTGCAACATGTCCAAAAATATAAATACAAACGCACACAGTAACATAACTTTTACTCGAAATCAATGTCGAAACATAATTTTATGAGCCCACTTGCGCGTTGTGCGAGAAAAATAAGCATGCAATTTCTGGCAACTTTCATCCATTATTAACTCACATATATTCACGTGCACGTTAATATATGCATTTTCACTGGATACCTGTAAGACAGTGGAATAGCTTATTATACTGTTTACAGCACTATGACTTAGGAACGATCGCGATACATCCTCTCGTTTCTAAATGTATACTTTCGATCATTCCGCTTCAAATTTTATCATCTAATAACGAATGCCGGAATAAAAGGGTACATGCGGGTTCTATAAAATTTTTACACGACTTTTTTTTTGTTAAAACATATGTTGGTAGAAATTTTTATATTAAATATTTAACAGATTTATGTATTATGTAATTTAACATAGTGCTATTGTGTTAATTAAACTAACATGTTAAAATTATTGAAACAACTGCAAAAAAGTGTAAAAATATACATCTATTTTTATATATAAAAGTTCCAGGTATTACCTTTGAAAAAATACCTTTTTTAGTTGTTATTTGTATCGTTAAAAGTATGTTAATTTTATATAAAATTGATTTCAAATTATGTTGAGGTTTGCATTAATTTTATGTTAAAATTAAACAGTATTAATATTGTCATTTCACATATCCACATTATATTAAATTAACACAAAAATTTGCGTAAACCATTTGGAACATGTAGATATCTCTTAAATTTAATACGAATTGTGCAACTGTATATAGTCATTTTTTTACACGAAGCCAAACGATGTGTCTATTTTTAATATTTTATATTTACTTTAATATTTCTCGTCGGCCTCCATTAGTATTTCAATAACACGCGTGTTGTATGTACAAGGCGTTATAATTACGTGCGCTATTTCATTCTATGCACGCATAGTCAAATGACAAATGACGTCACGATGCCTGTAATAACGCAAGAATTAACGCAATTAAGAATATGGAGGCTTTCTCAATTATAGGCAAAATGATCTTAGACGCTTTCAGTGTAATACATTATCCAGGGTCTCGCGAAGTAGAATCTTTCGACCCATCTGCCTCTTTCTCCTGACCCAATTTTCAGTATGAATGTCATACATAGTTATTGTGACGGAATTTATCTCGACCCTTGAGAGGCATTACATGCACGAAGAGAGATTGCAATGACAATGAAAAATAAAATAATTATAATTAATTTTATTAATAGATACATTTTTGCGATTAATAAAATTATTAACTGCATAAGGTAGAGTATAAGATTTAGAGTTAGATAGAGAGAGAAAAAGAATTTAACAAGAACAAATTCGTTCGGCCATTAGATTAGGATGTAAAACTTTTAAACAGATTGCACTTGCATACATACAAGTAACGTTAGTCGATATGAGAAAATACACTGAATTTAATCGAGTGACGAATATGTATCAGCTACTAGTAGCGTTTGTTTTCTTTATGCGATTACTCGCTAACATATTAGGTATCCGCCACACTCTACTTACTACGTTAGATGACAAGTCGCGACACAAAGAGAGTTATATAGTACGTTTAGCATGTTGCAATTAACAATTTGCTGAATGATTATTTAAAGTTTAAGTTGTTGTATCAGAGAAACGAGAGTAATATGGAAATTAATTTCTCATTTAATTACGCGATAAAAATTTTATCCTAAAGCTCGCTAATTTTTATATTTTGCAATTCAATTTATATAATATAGAGTATATCAATATATGTAGATTGTCGACGTACTGCATGTTCAGAGACTTTATAAAAATTATTTAAGCTACAGCGTATCCGAAGATGACATATATCTGTGCAAAAGTGATTTCTTCGCTGTGGCGATAAATTAAGATAACCTCTCCACTTTCCCCATTCTTCTATCCATGCAACTGACGAAAAACAAGGAGTACATATCCTTTGTGCTGTTCGCAAAGCTGAAGGTTTATTCTTTCCCTTTAAATTAACGAACTTTCTTTCTCCCGCACATTTCACCCAAATATTCTATCTGACGGAAAATCATTAATTATGTAAACTTTATAAGTACATTTGCAAATCAATTTATTTACATTATATTTACATGCAGTGCAAAATAATATATAATATTTAAAAAATTAAAAAATTATATAGAGAATAATCCGTTATTAAGAATATATTAAAAAAGAAGTAATAAGTTTGTATGAGAACGTAAACAAAAATAAAATTTTTTATACAACAGATAACGATGTGTCTATTTTTAACAAGGAAATAATTTTGCAATCAAGAATTATCAGCGTTCTTTAAATCTATGAGCATTAAACACGAAAGGTTAAATGTAGAAACACCACAAATGAATGGTGTCGCCGAAAGGATCAATAGGACCCTGTTAGATTTAACGAGATCAACGCTCAAATCAGCGTGTCTGCCACAAAAGTTTTGGGCTGAAGCGGTTACTACGGCAGCTTATATTAAGAACAGAGTATGTCATTCAACAATTAAAGATCAAATTCCGTTCACAGTGTGGACAGAGATACCGAGCGTGAGTCGTCTTAAGGTCTACGGTTGTCTAGCATATGCACGGATACCAAGTCAAGGACGAAAGAAATTAGATGATAGAGCTGTTGAATGCATATTCATCGGTTACGCCACTCAAACAAAGGGATATCGGCTGTGGTGCCCACAAAAGGGAGACGTCGTTACAAGGAAACATGTCAGGTTCGCAGAAGATAAAATCGGATATGAATGGATATACGAGAGGGCAGCGCAAGAGTTTAGGCATAACGAAGTCTGGTCAGAGGATGACAATTCGTCGACAGAAGAGATTGAGTCATCCGAAAGATTCGAAGAGACGGAAAATGTTCCTGAGGAAGAAGAGATAGGGTCCAAGACGCAGAAAAAACTCCGAGGAGAGGAAAACCAAAGAAGAAAGTTCGTAATCCTTATGGAAGAAAAGGAAAACCTAAAGAAACTCAACGCACACAGGATGAAGATAGTACAACAGAACAGAGCGACATTGAAGCGAATCTAATAGAGATAAATGAGCCACAGAACATTAATGAAGCGTTAACTTCTTTACAAGCGAAATATTGGAAACGTGCCATCAAAGAGGAGCTATATAGCCTAATACAAAGGAAGACTTGGAAGATTACTCAACTACCTGAAGGAAAAAGGTGTATCGGATGTAAGTGGATCTTCAAGCTAAAAACAGATGCAGACGGTAAAGTCGCGAGGTACAAAGCTAGATTATTAGCGCGAGGTTTCGCTCAAGAAAAGGGAATTGATTACAGCGAGACATATTCACCTGTAGTAAACTTTTCAGTAATTAGGCTGCTGTTAGCATTGTCGGTGGAATATGAGTGGCACACGAGACATATCGACGTAAAGAATGCATACTTATATGGGAACCTAGAAGAAGAGATCTACATGAAATTACCGCCTCTTTATGATGCCAAAGAAGGAGAAGTACCTAAACTGTTGCGTCCATGGCAATGTATGGGTTAAAACAATCAGGAAGAAATTGGAACGATGAATTAAACAAACTTTTCATCAGTAAAGGTTTCGAGAGACTCAAGTTATCAAGTTGCACTTGCAGAAAAGGACAATCGCTAATAGTTGTAGTATATGTAGACGACATCTTTATATTCTCAAAGAAATTGAATTCAATTACGGAAACAATAGATACTATTGCAGAGAAATGTGAGATAAAAGATCTTGGTGGGATACATTACGCAATAAAAGTGAAACTGGATCGAATGCAATCCGGTACAGTGCATATGACACAAAAGACCCACATCGAAGCGATCTTGAAGAAATGCAACATGCAAGAGTGCAGACCAGCATCAACACCATTGGAGCCAGGGATAAAACTGAGCAAAGAGGAGATTGCCCAGTAACACAAGAAGAAAAGAAGGAAATGTCACATGTACCATATAGAGAATTAATAGGATCGTTAATGTATCTGTCGCAGTATACACGACCGGATATCGCTTTCGCAATTTCAACAGTACAGTACAGTTATCACAGTACAACTCTAATCCTGGAAAAGTTCACTGGCACCAGGCGAAACATGTTTTACGATATCTGAGTAAAACCAGAAACCTTGGACTAATCTACAAAGCTGGAGGTGAACAACGAATTCGAATTTATTGCGACGCAGACTGGGCCGGAGATCAAGACGACAGACACTCATATTCGGGGGTTGTAATAATGATGGGAGGAAATCTTATCCATTGGCGATCAGCGAAGCAAAATGCCTGTCAACTTCAACGATGGAGGCAGAATATGTGGCTCTATCGAGTGGAATCAAGGAGATAATATGGTTAAATATGTTTCTGTCTGAGCTTAAACTTTATAATTACATTACAGGTTTTCAAGCTTTTTGCGATAACAGAGCGGCTATAGACTTTTCCAAGAATAGAGTCGAGAAGAATAGAACTAAACACATATAATAGATATCTCTTTTCACATCGTGAGGGAGAAGATTGAGGATGGAATGCTGAGTTTGTCGTACGTGCCATCCAGCGACAACCCGGCGGATGTGATGACCAAAGGATTGAAACGAGTCGCTCATAATCGTTGCATAGCGAAGATGGACCTGGACATCGCAAAGTGGGGGATTAAAGGATAATTGGTCGTCTCTATTGGATATGGCGCCATGTTGGCAGCACGCGGATGCGTGAGGCTCGACCGTTTGGTGCCTGTTTCCAACGGTTGTCTACCAACCTATCTAATATATGTACTCATTGCTAAGCGTGTTCTAAAGCCTATCACACAATAGGAAAGCACAGGCAATAGGAATAAGGAATAGAAATACGGAATAGAAACCTATGTAATGCCAAGACACAATGATTCGTGAGAGACAGCAATAGGAGTGCTGTCCAATCATCTGCATTTTAAAATCACGTACCTGTCCCAGTCTCAACTGTGATTGGTCAGATAGGTCAGGCACAGGGAATAGGGAACAGAAATCCAACGCGTCGGAAATTCTGTTCCTATTGCCTATTCCATATTCCATTGTGCGTCGATACACGGTTTTTAGTAAGTTGGAATTTAGTTATTTCTGTTGCCTGTGATATTCCCTGTTCCTATTGCCTGTGCGTTCCTATTGTGTGATAGGCTTAAGACAGATTGGTGTAAGAGAATAGAACGCCACGAAATAATAAAGAGTGTTTAACAGATAAGAATCTATTGTCGCCCCAATTGTCCTACATTTTTCCTACATTGCTTCATTATTCACTGGCAACAATAAGCTTTTATTCTTATTACTTGGAAAGATTGTTTCGCCTAATACACCTCAAGACAGGCGTATGTTACATGTATGGTATATTTCTTGGGTTTTTGTGTTCGTCCATATATTTCCAAAAGAATTAAATCAATACATGTATTGACATGTTCTTATAAGGACAGAGATATAGAAGATTAATAAAATTATTTTGCACATAACAAACTCATCGTTTCATTAGAGATAATTCGTAAGACATCTTATCTAATTATATTCTTTTTGCTTCGTTCATTTTTTCGGTAATATTAGTGTCAACTTCTATTAAAAAGATATTTTTAACCGTCACTATATCAACTGAAAGAAATCAATCAGAAACAGTCAAACTTACCCAGCCGGATAAGCGACCAATTCACTGGTCTCGTCACAATCGAGGGCTGCATTGCTGGAAACAGTTACTCCCAACACTCGTTCTAGCTTGATCTGAAATATATCAAGAAATTTTATTATTACGCAAATTTTCACATTCTCTATAATCGTTGTAAAATTCCTTAACATATTAATTATTCAGGTTGAGTCAGCTAAAATATTATAAGCTTATAACTAAAAAAAAAAGATTTTAGAGAAAAATGTTTCATACAAAAGTTTCGTGACTTCGAGGAAGATATAAAATAGTGTCATTAGTTTGATAAAGACGTAGGAATATATTATACAATATAAAGAAAAGATGTAGGAGAATTTTGGAAAAAGAAATTAATAGAAAATGTTTGGAAAGTGTTTAGAAGAAACTAAAGATAGAAAGTAGTGTAGATAATCAAACAACATGGCCTTCAATGAATAAAGGAGGAAGAAAAGGAAGAAAAATAGAGCAAAAACAAAGAAAAAAAAAGATGTAAGTAAAAATAAAACAGAATGTGTATATAACATATACAAAAAATAACAAAAATTGTAGAAATTTACGTATTATTAAATAATATTACATCAGACAGATATGCGATGTACGTTGTATGAAGGGCAAAAATGGTAATAACATTGAGATTTAAATAGAAATGATTGAATGGAATGACATTGCATACACAAGGATGAGGAGAGAAGGCGGTGAATAATTAGAGATAAAATTAGAATTAACTGTAAATAAGAGATAAAATTAGAATTAACTGTAAATAACTGTAAAAAAGATTAAAAATTATTGTAGTTTTCAGGGCTAAAAACATTTCTATAATATAAAACTATGAAATTAATGGAAATATTATTAATTATCCTGCTTTTGTAGCTGTTTTTATCTATACTGCGCATTAGAAACATTGTTTTATTAGCGATTCAAGATTTGTTATGGCGTTTATATCTCGTTCTAGACATTCGCAGTTCCCTGCGATATTATGCAGCTTGCCATTAACAGATATGCGTGAGATACATGTTTAAGTGAGGTATGACAAAAAAATCAAAGTCAACGTAGACAGAAATGATTAAATACACGTCGCAGACCATATAATATATTGATTGATCAGCATTGATTTGACATACTTAATTAGCCATAATATGTGGGTGGTATTGCATTTCGAAATATCAGCCGTTATAAAGCGTCTCTTAAAGCAAGATCACGTCAGTGACCAAAATTTATTCAAGCCCGATCGTGAAGTTTTACAATTGCTTTTAGCCTCTGACGCATCTTCTCTTACATACATAAGTTTCACAACGTCGCACTAAACAAAAATTAAATTTATATATTTCTAAGAAATTATTTTTACTCCGCTCTGATCGATACTTATGTTGTTAAAAGAAGAAGCTGGTGCGACGATAATTAATATACTATGTGTGAGTCACATTTTTATTATACCATTTATTATTTCCATTATGTGAACGTAAATACAAGGAAGAAATTTTCGAGACCAACACACGTTGACCTTGCTTTCTCATTTGTCGAATACGTCCATGTTTCGGAATTCGTCAATGCATGAAAATAAAATACACAAATAGAAAAGCTACGATGTCTTTCTTTCGACATCATGCGTGCCTTGCCGCTTGCATAAAACGATATTATGAAATACGTAAGGACGTAGATACACGCAGCAGTCTACGACATGTGCATTTGTGTCCATATGTGCAACGTAATAATCGCTAATTTCTACGACGTGGCAGCAAAACTCTGGAAGTGTCAGGTGTATAATGGACAGACATATACCAATCATTCTTTAATAATCTTGAAATAATTTCTAGTGAACATATTGTTAATGGTTCATTATGAAAAGAAATTTTATCTTTAAACATTAATAAAGCAGTAAGCATAAAAGATTTGTCATGCGCATGTCAAGCACAATGAGATTTGTCAATATTAAACAATATCAAGTAAACAATAATTAAACAATATCGAGTTACTTTAATTTTGGATTTATAATATAACTTTAATAACAGGCAATTTTATATATAGAAATTCTACTATAAAATGTATTTAATAATATTCATAATTTTTTGAAAATTAAAAGCTGTCGCGTGATTACTGAGCAATTAAAAAATGTCTATTGTATGGTAATAATTGTCGGAAGCAGTTAAAACATTCGTGTCGGTAACTTTCGCCATTTTAATTATTGTAGCATTTTATTTTAAACGTGGCAAACATATAAAACAGCGCGCATTCATTGAATTTTGAATTTCCACTTGTCAGTTTGGTTGATCTCTCGCGTATTACATAATTGATAGGTAACGTTCGGAACACAAAACCGGTTGAAATATTCTTAGTGATGATGCACCTGACGTCCTTATAAGCACACCTACTTTTTATCTATTTCGCTCTCGACGTATCGTTAAGCTCATGAATATGTACAGCGGTACGCAGTTCACCATGTTCTATAATACAATATATTAAACCGATGCACTGTCCGTTAACTTTCGTCAATTGATGAAAAATTATTGTGACAAATCCAGAAAACACGAGTAAAAATAGCGTCTTGAAAAATTATCTGGAAAATGTATTAAAAAATATTATAGTTGTGAAATCGTACCCCAAAATTACCTATTTTTGTTTCTTTTTCTTATAATCGGCTACACATTTATCAACGCTTTTATTCAAAATAAATAATTTCTTAATATTAATTATAGTTTGGAAAAAAACATTAAAAACTAATTTTTTAAAATTATTTCTTGATCATCCGCTGCTCAAAATAAAACCATGCTTTACTTTTTTATAATATTTAAAAATCGTGTTGTACATTTCAAAATGTACAAAAGGCAATTGAATTTTTTAAAGATGAAAGATTAATATTATGGTCATTTTTAAATGTTATCTTGCCTCTAACCAATGTAATAGAAAAGACAAAAAATGTCGCAATACACGTTGCTCCACGCGTGCAGTGTAATCTGTGCGCGTGCGCAGTGTAACATGCAGGACGTGCGTAGACGCACGCGCCAAATATGGCAATCTCCATAATCCAGAATATATTTCTCTAGATTCCATTGATGTGAAAATGTACACAGGTGTCACAGGAACCATAATATCATTGCAATGAGCATAATTGTCCGATTGAACATAACGAGTCGTGATTATTCCATGAGATTTGCGCGCTATGCTATTTACTTCATATACATATATTGTAGTTACATATGTATCTAACTATGTTCAAGAAAGCATTGTGAGTGCATTAAAATTAGTCATTAATTTGTTAAAATAATTAAAGTCTTAGAAAAATATAACGCTATTCGGCAAAATAATGCAGATACGGCATCTGATAATACGCTTGGAGATTATTTGATTATTTGATCCAGGTATGATCAATTTCCCAATTTTAATTCTTTCTCATATCGTGATCTCCAATCTAATTCTAATAACAAAATTAATGTATGGTAATGACTTACATAGAAAAGATTATAAATGCGCACTGCAATCTTTTATCATTTCACTTACTTTCTCATTTTACGTCATATACATATACATATATCAGTGCTCAGAGGTAAACAATGTTAAGTCACACTTTTTGAAAAAATAAAAGTTTTATATTCCTTTAATCAGTTTATCAAGCCGATTCAAAAATAAAATATAAAAACTGTAAAATCCAAGAAATACAATTAAATTCAAGTAAAACATACAAAATTACAAAGTTATATACATACGTATAATAGGAGAAATATTTGATAAAGATGGAACAAACAATAAATCATTTAAATCAGTCTCATCCAAGGTTAAAACGAGAATGTGGAAAAGATCCAATGTTCCAATAGCAACAATGTCAAGGGACAGAAGTAAGAAGAGGGGAAATCAGAAACAAACAACAAACATAGTAACGGTAGGATATAAAAGTACAATCACTGTTTAGAAGGAAATTGCTTTAATTAAGATAAAATTAAGACAAAAATTCAGTACCACCCTTATTAATGTTTACTTTTTAAAATTTGAGATATGGAGCATCTTTAGATATTAATCTTTTTTTATTACAAAGTTCATAATCCAAGATTTTAATATCCTCCCAATCAAATTCGTGAGTTTTATTCTACAACAAGAAATAAACAAATGGACACAAACTAACTTTATTTATTTTATTTCTATGCTTTTTAATTTTTGTTAGTTGTCTTTCTGTTAATATTAATAAGTAACAGTCATAAAAACTCAAACCATACTAAACTGGTTACATTTTAACTAAAACGAATAGACCTACTGTAAACTTTGCACGAGGCGTGCCATTCATAAAATGACTGAAGCTGTGGTCCACTTACAATTAATACTACAAATGCTTTGAAGCATTATCCTTCTTTCCTTTTACTAAAGAAAGAAGGAGAAAAACGCTTCGAAGCATTTGTTATCAAGTGGATCGCAGCCTGAAATAAATCAGCCAGAATTTAAAACAATGTGCAAATTGTTGCATTTGATAATATGGCAAGTCACTTGTTAGCATTTTGTAACGTGACTAAAATTCTTAGCCAGATTATAAAACATTTCATTTTCAATAATAATTTGAGAATGTGGCCGCACTTAATACATATAATACACAAACATTTTATAAAACAATGGATTTTGTTTTTTCTATGAATACAAGCACACGCGCGCGCGCGCACACACACACACACACACACACACACACACACACACACACACACACACACACACACACACACGCACGCGCGCGCGCGCGCGCGCGCGTACGCGAGTATATGTGTAAGAAAAGTGGTTTTACTATATTAGCAGGTTACTATTTGACTGTGGCTAGAGATACTTAAGAAGTATACAAGCCTACAAGCGGTAAGCCAAGAGAAAGTTTAAAGTTAAGTTTAAATAACTTACAATTATATTGGCAAGATTTGTTCAAGAAATAAATCATATTTAATAAGTTAATGAATGTAAGGAGAAAGCGAACACCAAAAAACTCTTAGAAAATAATGCAGTTTATGTTATCTTTAATATGTTAAATATATATATAAAGCGCGCGCTTGTGTTGTTCTAGTCGTAAGTTAAAACTAAATATTATATTTTACAGTTTTTCATATTTCATTTATTACTATCGCCTAGGCTTATCGCAGCGTTTTGCGTCGTTCGTGCGTAGCCATTGCTAGAGACCCTGTAATCAGGGACTAGCCATAAGAGAGTTCGTCAAATTTCAGGGAGTTAGAGAGAAACATGTGCTACCTCACTTTTCCACGATCGTAGAATTGTAGAAGAGTGAAATAGCCTATGTTTCTCTCTCACTCGCGGGAATTTGACAAACTCTTTTATGGCCAGTCTCTGATTACAGGGTCTCTAGCCATTGCCGAGTGTGATAAACAACTTTCCGTGCGTATGGCAATAACAATCGCCGGGCGATCACATCTCGCGCTCGAATTGGACGGTAGGCCGGTCTAAGACAACGATTTTTAATAATTAACTACTCGTTAACTAATTACGAAAATTGCAAAACGGTACAGAACTTTTCCGTTCATCTCGATCTGTTCTATCCTCTCACAAATTTTGTCGGATGTGGAATGACTCACCCTGTATATGTATACATATATGCTACATATTATAATAATATTGCTATGTAATGCGTAACAAAAATTATATTTTTCGAAATATTTCGGGGTCCCGGTATTTTTTCCTCACTCTGTGTGTATGTATATCATAATTTAGAGTCACAATCGATCGCTGCATGTTCACTTTGGATCATTATTGATCGCGCTTGTAACGCGAACGCCACGTTAGGTCAAAAAATGTGAGAAGGAAATTTCCCCCTCCACTGGCCTGGTTGACGACGACGACGTTTCTTGAGGAGATGCTGGAGTGATTCTGCACTTTCGCACCTTTTGCACTTAAAACTGCCTGTTTCGTGGAAAGATTTGTGTAATACACAAATTAAATGGCACGCGTACAGATGATCGAAAGCAGCTTGCTATTCCGGCTAAATTAAAGAACAATATGACATCACTGAAACTAAGTTTATGAGTCTAATAAAAAATAATAGTGAGCAACACACATACTACATGTACTGTATGTATGTGTTGCTCACTATTATTTTTTATTAGACTTACAAACTTAGTTTCAGTGATGCCATATTGTTCTTTCATTTGGCCGGAATAGCGAGCTGCTTTCGATCTATACACGTAAACCATTTAATTTGTATATTACACAAATGTTTCCGCGAACTGACAGTTTTTAGGTTAGAAAGGTGCAAAAGTGCAGAATCACTCCAGCTATACAGGGTGTCAGATTCGATATGGACGACCCCAAAGATTATAGTAGATTGGGTTAAACTGAGAAGAAAAGTTATATAAAATTTTACAAAATCGTAATTATTATCGGCCTAATTCAG
>NW_011967000.1:36128-47880 GCF_000949405.1 Vollenhovia emeryi | reverse complement strand
TCTGAATTAGGCCGATAATAATTACGATTTTGTAAAATTTTATATAACTTTTCTTCTCAGTTTAACCCAATCTACTATAATCTTTGGGGTCGTCCATATCGAATCTGACATCCTGTATATCCAGCGAACCCAAGCTATCGATTGAGACCACTGTGTCTCGTGATTATAATTTTAATGTTTGAGTGATACTATATTTAATATTTTAATAATTTTAATAACTTCCACGAAATTTTAATGCTTTAATTTAAAACATAATTAAAATTTAGCAAAAGTCATTTAGTATATTATTAGTATTGAGAAAATTATGTGTATACTATGTGTATACATTTTATTTTAAACGGCACAGCTTGGTAATATTATTATTTTTTAAACTATGAAACAAAATATAAGACTGTAATATATTATTGTACTTATCATATAATTAGTTAATACTATTTGCTTAAAATTATTCCGTATTTTTTAGCGTTTGTTTTTAAATCTATTTTGCATGTAAGCGGCAAAACAGCAAAGACACACAATGATATAACTCGGTGATACTACAATGATGCAACCAATGCGCGACAAGGTCTTTTTCACATATAACTCGTGGCATATTACGTAACGCAATAGACTTCGCCGTATTTGAATGACAGAAGTAGGGGAGATATGTGGCGTACACACACGCCAGGATCTCTTCAAGGATAAGGTAGAGTGTCGATAGTGTAGCATGTTGAATATCTTATAGCGATTTGGTAAATGCATGCTTCTTTGGTTTTATTATTATAAAAATTGCTACATAAAAGTATATAAATACGAAAACATCATATATGAAAATTGTGACTAATATAATATTCACTATACATTCCACTAAAAGTGCTGATAATATTAATATTGGACATTTTATTAAGATATTATCAAGATATTATCAGGATCATTGTATTATCAAGATGTTTACATTATATTTTTAGCTTCATGAAAGTAATCGTTAACATGCATCAATGCGAAATAGTGCAAGTGATTGAATTTGTTATTACATTATTCCTATACTAAATACCAAATACTCGTCAAAATGTTTATATAAAACATACATGAATATAATTGTATACAAAATATGTACATATGTTTTTCTTCTCTTGTTATACTCTTTGTTCGAATATTCAGAATAAATAATCTGAATAAAAAATAATTAAAAATATTATTTTTACTATTTTATTCATAAAAAGTTTAAAGAAATAAAAAAGTTGCCCATATATAATTATATAAATGTAATAATCGTGCCCAATATGATTATTACGTATGATTACACTTAAAATATTGTATAATAGCAAATATACTTTAATACATATGGATAATGATTATACAAAAGAAAGTAAACATGGATATATTTTATATACACATGTATAATTGGATGTTTTTTTAAATAATTTTTTATCAGGTATTCTTTATATTTAAATTTTATCAAAGCGGGTTTTAAATTAATTTTGCATTAGAGATGTTGAAAACAAGAGTTAATATATTAGTTAAAAATAATGAATTATAAAAATAGATGAGAACAATATTTGATAAGCAAACGAAATCGACGTGGCACATGATTCAAGAATTAAAATATATACACGTATACACGTGTATATACACCTGTATATACACGTTCGAGTAAACTTTACGTAAAGTATACACACATAGTTAACATTGGGAGGTTTGTGTGACTATTACATTATGAGTTTTAGTACAAAATTGTTTTCACATTGCAACATACGCGTTTGTGAGCCCTACCTTAGTACAGTTACAATACTATCGGTAGAGTATCACAAGGGAGAGACTAAATATATGTATATGCCTATGACAACATATTAACACGTTTCCTGCTGCGCCGACTTATTATTAACTCCGTTCAGACCATGTGCGCCTTATGTTAACGAGACTAATAACTTTGCAATATCAAATAATATTTATAAGACTATAAATTTATTATTATTAAGAAAAAAGTAACCTCAAAGATATACAGGGTGTCCCAGATCACCCGTATCAGCCAAATATCTCGAAAACTGAGTCCAGCAGACACAAATGTTTCAGACAAAAGTTATATGGTTTCGAGGGGACATAAGATGGTACCATTGGTTTGACCTTGAAGAATTATTTGAAGGTCACATAAAGGTCTCACCAATTTTTTTTAATGGCATCCCCTATTATTGATTACATATTCTTGTAGCTGACCTCGAGAGCTTTCCAAAACGCTATAATGAAGTTTTTTTTTATTAAGAACTTCTTGAGTTACTAAGGTTTGAAAGTTCCAATATTTTGACATAAATTACAAAATATCTTGTAAAATATTCATTTTTTTTATCATCTTACCTTAATACTTTTTTTAACAGAATAATGAGACAAATCAACCGGTGTAAAGAAAACACAATTTTGTAACAAGTAATAAAAAAATTTTTTTAACAATTGTGTGTTTTCTTTACACCGGTTGATTTGTCTCATTATTCTGTTTAAAAAAGTATTAAGGTAAGATGATAAAAAAATGAATATTTTACAAGATATTTTGTAATTTATGTCAAAATATTGGAACTTTCAAACCTTAATAACCCAAAAAGTTCTTAATAAAAAAATTCTTTGTTATAGCGTTTTGGAAAGCTCTCGAAGTCAGCTACAAAAATATGTAATAAAAAATAGGGGATGCCATTTCAAAAAATTGGTGTGACCTTTATGAAACCTTCAAATAATTCTTCGAGGTCAAACCAATGGTACTATCTTATGGCCCCCTCGAAACCAAACAACTTTTGTCTGAAACATTTTTGTCTGCCGTTCTCGGATTTCGAGATATTTGGCTGATACGGGTGGTCTGGGACACCCTGTATATTCCCTACAGGGTGTCTGACACAAGAGGACCCCTACGAAAAATGGTGATAGATTAAGTCAGATTAACAATAAGAAGAAAAATCATATACCATTTTACAAAATTCGCAATAGTTATCGAATAATTTAGTGAAACGTCTGAGCGAATGAGCGCGTAGAGAGCGGTACGCCGGGCTTGGGGAAGGCATGTCAGATAGCTTTGTACATCAAATCATTTCGTCGGTATGATAGATTTCCTAACCCCAAAAGTTGTCAACTTTAACAATTAATATCTCGCTTCGCGGGACAGAGCGACGATTTTGCCTAAGGAAAAAGTTGTTTCTCGTTCAAAAACGCGTCAAATGAGACTAATTTTATTTATTTCTGAGGTGCCGGAGTGCTATACTAACGTATTACCTAATTTTCTAACAAAGTAAATATACAGGGTGCTCCCGGATTAAATGGCAAAACTTGAAAGATGTATTTAGGACCTCAAAGCAAGATAAATTTTCCTCTGGAAATATGCTCGTAAACGTTCCATTCACGAGAAATTGACTTCTGAAGTTATGAACTGTTAGGAATGAATAATTTCGAAATAATTTAGATTTATCCTCTTTATTGCTTTTTAATAATAAAAATTTAATTATTAAACGTTTTGTTCAAAATGATGGCCTCCAGCTTGGAGACATGCATTGCACCTATCGATGACAGAATGAGTGGCAGACTGACATTGTGCGTCTGTAATTTCGTTACACGCCTGCACTATCCTCCGTTTTAATGATTGAAGATCATTAACAGGCACTTCATACCAGTTTATTCGATGAAAGCATTCAACGAACTAAGTACGATGATACGACGCTTTGTTTACCATGCAAATAAAAGCCTATCAATGACCTTCGATTTCGTAAACAAAGTTCCGTCGTACTGTATGTTTTGCGATTGGTTTTTAAATCAAACAAATTAAGATATACAATTCTCGCAAAACATTTTATGGACAGATGAAGCCATATTTACCAGACAAGGAATTCTGAATCAAAGAAATAGTCATATTTCGAAATTATTCATTCTAAAAGTTCATAACTTTAGACGTCAATATCTCTTGAACGGAACGTTTACGAGCATATTTCCAGAGGAAAATTTTTCTTGCTTTGAGGTCCTAAATACATCTTTCAAGTTTGGCCATTTAACCCGGGAGCACCCTGTATACAGGGTGTTGTGTGTAATACACGCCTCACCTCTTATTTACGGATGGAGTAGACTAGACTAACAATGAGTCAAAAAGTCCTCTATTAATCTGCAATTTTCGCAATAGCTATCGAGTTATTGATTATTAAAAAATCGCTATCTTAGCCCGGCCTACCACCCAATTAAAGCGCGCTGAGAGATGTGGTTGTCCCGCAATCTGCGTTGCTAAGCGCACGGGGAGTTGTTTATTATACGTAGCCCTTGCCGTGTGTCATAAACAATTCCCCGCGCGCCTAGCAAAGACAATCGCGGGATGGCCGCATTTCACCGCGAGGTTGAATTGGACGGTAGGCCAAGACAGCGATTTTTAATAATCAATAACTCGATAACTATTGCGAAAGTTGCAAAATAACAGAGGACTTTTTGACTCATTGTCAGTCTAGTCCGCTATATCAATAAGTAAGAGGTGAGGCAGGTATTATATGGTATGTGACATCCTGTATATTTACTTTATTAGAAAATTCTTACCACAAATTTATTTAGAAAGACTACTATTTTGGGAGATCTTGTTTCCTAAAGATTTTCGGAGTTGCTGATTTTAATTTTGGCTTCAGAATTCTAAAATAGTGGATCTAATATTATATACATATGGGTAAATATTCACTATAGGGGAGTCAGCTCCGATGACCTTGACCTTGACATATGTTGTCAAGGTTACCCTCCTGAGTAACGCTCAGAAGATTTTAGCCGTCGTTCGTTGTTTGTTAAAAAGTTATTAAAAAAACAATGTCGACCAATTATATGTAATTTTCAGACACAAATATTAAAAATTTTGAAAAATGTTTTAAACAAAAGTTGTAGATCTCTTTGAAATATACATTTTATGTCCTATTCATTTTTACTGTGCGAGTAATAGTTTTCGAAAACAATGATGGACTCTAAATCTTATATCTTTCCTCCCATCTCCATCTGTCGTATGTCATGGAAGTACATGGAGGCAGTACGTTCCGCCCCCCCCTACGGGGGGGCTCCACCTCGTTAAAATACATATAACCCTACCCACACTATATCCGAGATGTGGTGCGGATCTCGCTTCACGTGGAAAGTCGCAAACCCATGTGGAACAGTACAACGACGGAAGTACATCTGTGGAGACAGTATGTTCCGCCCCCCCCTGCGGGGGGGCTCCACTTTGTTAAGATATAACCTAACCTAACCCAAACTATGTCCGAGGTGTGGAGTGGATCTCGCCTCACGTGAAAAGTCGCAAATCCATATGGAATCGTATATGTACTACAAAGCACATGCTTAGATGAGAGGACAGATATAAGATTTAGAGTCCATCATTGTTTTCGAAAACTATTACTCGCACAGTAAAAATGAATAGGACATAAAATATATATTTTAAAGATATCTACAACTTTTGTTTAAAACATTTTTCAAAATTTTTAATATTTGTGACTGAAAATTACATATAATTGGTCGACATTGTTTTTTTAATAACTTTTTAACAAACAACGAGCGACGGCTAAAACCTTCTGAGCGTTACTCAGGAGGGTAACCTTGACAACATATGTCAAGGTCAAGGTCATTGGAGCTGACTCCCCTATAGTGAATAATTACCAAATTTAAAAGAGAACCTCCAATAAAATTTTATGATTAGATTATGTTTTAAAAGTTCATCTGTCATCTTGAATTTTGTATTTTTAATCTCGGATTCAAATAAAGCATTACCAAATTCCTCCCCCCCCCCCAGTTATTGAAATAGGCCAAGTTTTATAAGTCTAGTGAGCAGCTAATAAATTATTTTATAAAGACGGCAGCTATTAGTAATAGTGATTGCTCGTCCTCAAAAAATTTTGTATTATAGTAAGGTTTGTATCATATATTTCATATTGTACATAAAAAATACAATATATTTTGTGAATTATTTCAGTCCTTTTTTATAATTATATTTTAACCTCTTAAAACGCATGGTCATTGCACCCTACCGCCCGAATTTACTTGAGCTCGAAAAGAAAATGATCTATTTTTATGTCGCTAAATTGACGTATTCAAGTCAACTCATCTTTTTTTATTTTTACTTCATACAATTTGTTAGATTTTGACCAATATTTTTCTCAAAAAATTCTTTAAAAATTTTAATTATAGTTTGGAAATATAAATTTTCTTTAAACTTGATTATTCGTTACTGTTGTTGATATTTCGATTTTTTATAATTTTAATTACAAAACCAACTAATCAAATCACAGTCCTTTCCCCTCCATTTCTAAACTTTGGTAAGAAAATCTCTCTTTAAAAAAATATTGAAGTTTACGAAAATTATTATGGTTAAATATTTTATTTGATTAATATTGTAGAAATGAACAATAAAAGGAAATGTAAATTTAATTTTCGTATGCAATTAACTTAAAGATAGGCTATCTTTGAAGGTATAAAATCTAAATCAAAATTTTAAGTATGCATATTACATTTGTAGAAAGAAGATACATGGAAAAAGCACTTTCTAATAGAGAACGGTTTTGCATTGTAGATACACATATAGTATCTTAGTAGACTGTTACAACTTGACATAACGAGGAAGATAACGGGATGTAATCAGCGCGACTACGCATTGTCTACACAATGTTTATTCTCGAACTGCACTGCATGAACATTCTGGAGCCTGTCTTTTATCTTTGTTATCTCTGAAAAGATAATTGGATTCGCAGCACTGTTCTTTTCCCAGTTTCTCAAGCGCGGTCATAATTAATCACTTTTCATTAAATTCAACAATTTATCGTGATGCGTAATTGTTCATAGGAAGCAGCCAATGTGAAATTTGCAACTAATTAAAACAGAATTAAATATCTTAAAACTTTTCATTAATTTAGCAATTTACAAAACGGATTAAATAATTAAAATATTTGGCAAAAAAACTAATAATATATCATTTTAAAGATACATTATTTTATATACTTTTCATACACATTATATTCTCTTAACTATTTTTTTCCATTGAAATCGAAGGAGCCTTTCTTCGAAAAAAAACGGCATTTAATATTCAAATTAAAAAATTATTAAGAATTTATAAATTTTATTAATAATGCCTAACATATTCTTAAAGTACGACAAAAGAGCTTTAAAAATCACTATTCATTTTTAAAAATCGGAACATTTTATCGGAAGTTACAGACCTTACAATATGGGCAAGACCCTTTGATCTAGGGTAAAAAAATTTTCCCTGCAACTTTGTTGTCTATAGGACTAATGATTGTGCAAATTTCAACACGATTGAAAAACTTTCCATTTTTAGGGTGGTACGTTTCGTATGGAATGCCCCATATGTATAAAGAACATAATGTAAAAAGTATTAATAAATATTATTAATTGTACTTTATATAAAAATAATATATAAAGATTTATTAATCGTTAGCACTACGTCATTAATGTAACATTTCCTAGGTGGTAGAAGAAATGATTTTCAAAGTATGTAATACAAGAACCTGCATCAACATGGCAATACGATAATCATTGAAGAAAATGATCATGTTATATGTAACCATTACGTACATCGTATGCTGGAACGGTATCCTTGTCGCGTACAATGGGCGAATTGTACCTAGGTATTATTAAAGCCATTTTTTAATAGCGGATATCTCCCTTTCTCCCTCTTTCTCTCTCTCCTCTGTCTGCTCTTCGTCTGTAGTCCACACATCTACGTAATGTTTTTCGTTGTTTCTTAACATCCGTAATACTTTCACGTTTCTCACGTGCAAAACAATTTAATCGATCACCAGGTATCTTGCAATAATCACATATCCCAACTTGTAACTTCCGAACTCACTTATCAGTTTCGACGAAGCTTCGTTTTAACTACCACAGTCACATCAAAATCCTCGATTTTTACACGCACAATTTTGAACTCTAACTTTTCACTTACGCCAGTCTATTGAATTCTCGAAAACACTTTATATAATAATTTATCATTTGCAATAGTAGAGATATGAAACGTATGTAAACCAAATTAAAAAAATAACAATTTCATCAATTTTCAATTACTGCGATGATACTATTCCGTTTTTCTTTTGTGCAAATAGCCTCTAAATCAAATTCTAACAATTCTGATTTCAATTTTTTGAGGGTACAATATAGATAATAACCATGTTTTTAATTACATTTTCGTAAAAAAAACGGATATTATATTGTATATTTAAAATTAAATTTTATATAATTTGATCCAATTTTTCATCAATATTTGACGGCATATAAAATGTGATGTACAATACATATGGATTAAAAATATTAATGATATTAAAGTAACTCGATTGATTCTGACTCCAGTATTTGTTCTTCTTTTGCCACAAATTTTAACATTTGGTTTATAGCTTTTACCAGTATTTTTAGAATATTTTCGAAAATCATTACACCATTGAAGTTTTCGAGATCTCTTTTAACTCAATAAAATAACTCAATAAAAAATACGTTAGAAAATCTTTAGGCAACTTTAGAAAAATATAGAGAAATATACTCAGATAGATGAGTTCACAACTCATTATAAAAACTGCCAAATGTAAACTGTTCATGATACTATCTTACTTTAATTACGTTACACTCCATGATTACGCGTACGCACGGGTAATATACGTACGTGTAATACAAGTTATAATTACAAGTAAAAATATGTGCAGAGTGTCATAAAAAGGTGGTATTTCTTGTAAAACAAGCAATTTTAGGGATTTCTTTTTCTGATAAAAATTTTGTTGAAAAAACTTAAAATCTTGTAGTTGTACATAATGTTTTATTACTTCATTATCATTTCCAGTATTTCACCAATATCACACCAGTATTGACGTCTAGTACAGCGCCAATACTCATTGTCAATGCTAGAAATCGGTACTGGGCTATTATTTTGCTAATATGTTTCCCCACATAAATTGTTAAAAAATGAAAAATATTCTCTCTAATGATATCTTATGATTTTCGTAAGAATTAAACGGAGACAAATAGATAATGTGAGTGTAAAATTTAGAGTTAATCGGTTCACTAGTTTTTAGGATAACATGACAATCCTCGAGAACGAACACTTCGGAATATTACACCTTAAACTTTGATAAATATTAGTTGTGTTCCTGTGAAATGTGGGGTAGAAATGATAATAAAACATATTCGCAAAATTATAGTTTCTAAGTTTGTACGTTTATCGGAGAAAAATCTTAAAAATTATCTATGTTTTAAATACTTTTAAGCGAATATCTAAGAGAATTGTATTTGCAAACGATTTTCGTACGGCTATTATTCCTCTTAATTTTTACACAAATGTACAATTAACGACTTTAATTTTAAATTTTCAAAATTTAACACAAAACTTGCTGTTTATTTGAAGAAAAGTACTTCGCAAGAGAGAGGCAGATGTAAAATAAAAATTCTACCAGCACAAATTTTAAATACGTCATCACAGTCACCATTTGTCCTTTATTTTCTTGCATTTTCTGTCTCCGCAACAAACAGAATATCACTTTGCGCGGAAAAACTTGATACACGTCGATTTTAAATCCTGTGCAATGTTGATAAACAATGAAATTTCTATATCTGTAGTACCAAAAGAACAAGAGATACCAAGCGGAAAACGACGACGAATAAGAGTGACGACGGACGTCCAACTCTATACTGAGGTACGCCAACGGTTCTGCCGTCTGACTGTGATCCCCACTCACTCTCACCTCTTACCTGCCATACTTACGACCGTACTTTTTTTATATTACGCGCATGTGTTCTGTCACGTGTCTTTCTATGTGTATGCAATACGTGCATGTATATGCGTGCGTACACGTATGATAGTGAAAGATATACTCATCGTATTGCATCTCAAAACTTATGAGAATTTCCTTAACTCTCCAAGGTCTAGAGAGACATATACAACGTAATTCTTAAGTAAGTAGAAAAAAATATATTATATAAGACTATAATTTTGCTTATTTTATAAAGAAAATGTCCTGAAGTGCTTTGTTTTTAAAATTTACAAATTTAATGGAAAAATATAAAAATCTAAGAAAATGTTTACATACAGGATTTTATTCAAATTTTCATGTGCGCACACATAGTAAAAACGATTTTTTAGTACCGATAAAATACTTATAGATCCACCAGAAGCGTATGGATATTTTTGTTTTTTTATGAAAAATATTATAATATGTCAGTTTTTTCTAAGTATAACAATTTTTTTGAAATCTTGAACTAAAATTCAGCAAAAACCATCTCTGTATTTTGTTTTAAGCGGTTAATCGTTTTCAAGTTAAAGTAAAAATTTGGTATCCCAGATAGCACAGGTGATCCATATGAACTCAAAAAGAATTCACTTTTTAAAATTCTTTATGAATTACTTTAATCTATTCCAAATGAACTCAAATGTAGTTCTTTCCGGTAGTTCAAAAAGGACTCCATAGAAGTATACCTTTCGACTTCTTATAGGATCAAATTAAAGTATTCTGAAGAAAGTCCTTTTCCTGTTAATAATGGGTTCGAAAAGAATTCCTTTTTGGTGTACTCAATACACAATTGTCTCCTCTATCATCGCACATCTGGCGGCTGAAAATCGAAGTAAAAACATCATCTGGATATCGATGGAATTTTTCACGTGAAAAGTTTCATTGAGTTCAACCAATGAAATCGTTGAGTTTGTGTGAAAACGTTCACTTATCACGAGTTCACGCTAGAAGAAATGATTTATGATCAAGCCCATGATCGACCTACCCACACCATTGTCATTTCAAGACCTGTATGGTTATATTCGGAAACATCACCCGAGTGTTCCCATGTATCATATTTTATCCTTGTTGTTCACCGAATATTAAACAAGGATAAATGATGCATGTAGCACTCAGGTGATGTTTCTGAACGCAGCCTATGTAAGACCGTGGTTCGTTGTTTCCGAGAGCGTTATCCCTAGTCTGGACCTGGACGAAAGCAGTTTATGAATCCATTAAGGGGATGCTGGAGTGATTCTGCACTTTCGCACCTTTTGCACTTAAAACTGTCTGTTTCGTGGAAAGATTTGTGTAATACACAAATTAAATGGCACGTGTACAGACGATCGAAAGCAGCTTGCTATTCCGGCTAAATTAAAGAACAATGTGGCATCACTGAAACTAAGTTTGTAAGTCTAATAAGAAATAATAGTGAGCAACACACATACTACATGTACTGTTTGTATGTGTTGCTCACTATTATTTCTTATTAGACTTACAAACTTAGTTTCAGTGATGCCATATTGTTCTTTCATTTGGCCGGAATAGCGAGCTGCTTTCGATCTATACACGTAAGCCATTTAATTTGTATATTACACAAGTGTTTCCGCGAACTGACAGTTTTTAGGTTAGAAAGGTGCAAAAGTGCAGAATCACTCCAGCATCCCCTTAAGACCGAAAAATGAATCCTTTTATAGTGCTCCATTAGAATACTATCTAAAAATTATTTGTGATTCATTGCGAATTCTTATGGAGTATAATAAGAGTCCTTTTGGTATGCGAAAAAGGGCTCCAAATTGGTGACATAAAAGTGAGTTCTTTTGGAACTCTTAAGAATACATTTAGAATAGAAATGGGACAGATAAAGAATTCATTTCATAATTTGGGAATTCAAAAAGAATTCTTTTTGGATTCTTTGTGCTATTTGGGATTAAAACTGTAAAACTTAATTTTTAATCTAAACTTGATTTATTTTAATTAGAAATTAAAGAGACCGTTTTTAGGACCGGGCATAGGTGTAAGTAGCC
>NW_011967000.1:14905-35734 GCF_000949405.1 Vollenhovia emeryi | reverse complement strand
AGTTAAATTACGAGGGTGAGTCAAAAATTATCTGCACTTTTCGTTCTACAATTTATTTACACAAAAATAGGGGTTCAATGTGTACACCATTTTTTAACATAGTCTCCTCCCTTGGCAATGCACTTGGTCTAGCCGTCCACAAGCTTGCGTATTCCTTCCGAGAAGAAGATTTTCGGTTGGTCGCAAAGCCACTTTTGCACCGCTTCCTGCAGCCCAGATCTTGCTCCCTCCGACTTTCATCTGTTTGGGCCGCTCAAGGATGCTTTGCGAGGTCGCCAATTTTCTACAGACGTAGACGTGCAGGAAGCGGTGCAAAAGTGGCTTTGCGACCAATCGAAAACCTTCTTCTTGGAAGGAATACGCAAGCTTGTGGACCGCTGGACCAAGTGGATTGCCAAGGGAGGAGACTATGTTGAAAAATGATATATACATTGAACCCCTATTTTTGTGTAAATAAATTGTAGAACGAAAAGTGCAGATAATTTTTGACTCACCCTCGTAAATTATTTAAGTGAATTAATATACCGTATTCTTTTCCAACTTATCCTGTGCGCCAGTTACCTACTAGTCTTAAAACACAGGTTAATCCCCGTAAGTGGAAGTGTTATCGTCAGTGAATTCACATTTATAAATTATTTTAATAATGCTACACAGTAGCATCTAATATGATAACCCCCTTCCCCCCTTAATAAAATTCTTATTGCGAAAAATATTACCCCAGCCAGGATTCGAACCTGGGACCTCCCTCAATCCGTGCGGGCGTCTTAACCAGCTCGACCACTGGGGCTGTAGGTAATATTGTCCGCAATAACATATATAAACTTCCATAACGATAACACTTCCACTTACGGGGATTAACCTGTGTTTTAAGACTAGTATGTAACTGGCGTACAGGATAAGTTGGAAAAGAATACGGTATATGAATTCACTTAAATAATTTAATTTAACTGGCTACTTACACCTATGCCCGGTCCTAAAAACGGCCTCTTTAATTTCTAATTGATTTATATCTTAAAGGACCTATGTTAAAATTGTTGATTTATTTTCTTCATAAAATAAACCAAGATATATACCCTTACATTTTTTTTTACTTTCTTAGGAGTCATCCTGAATGTTCCAACATGTTAAAAAAAGCATATCTGTATTTAAAAGTAAGGCCATTAAGGTCATTAAGGTACGTTTTAAAACAAATTGTTTAAATTTTTACTAAAAATGTAGTGATAAGTACAATCACACAAAATATAAGAAATTATTCGTGTAGTAAGTTTGTAAGGTTCTCGGATGAACCATGAAAGATTTGATATTGTGTATATTATTTTCGTATACGGCGATTAATCAAATACAATTGACAGTATACATTTCTAATGACATTTAAACTATACATAATGTATAATATATAAATTTTCAAGTCTTTTGTTTTTCATTGATAGAAAAAATAATTTTATTGATAGAGAAATATTATTGAGTGACACTTTATAGATGCGCGTAATAAACTAGAGTAAAAACTTTCAAATCTTTCTATATAGTCTTTACTAATATACGTTTTTGGTATAGATCAATATCACGTGTGTGTAAATTTAAAAGTACCGAAAAAACAACTATAACTATTTGTGTAAGATGTAGGATTGTGTATTGGGATATGTTTTCTAAAGTTCCCCGAGAAATAGAATTATATGCGTTCCTCTATAAAAAAAAGTTTCATTAAAATTTGATAATTTTATTACACGCATTTGTCGTATATTAAATTAATCATTAAAATTTTTTGTTTGGACTCCATTTTGGTATTCAGTGTCCCTTAAAACTTGTAAAAGTAACTGAACGAAATGTAAACAACATATGAGAACACGCCAAATGTAGATAGCCCAACTTGCAAATCTTCCATCTTTCTGAAAATTGTGAATCAGAAAGATAGAAGATTTGCAAGTTGGGCTACCTACAATCTTGCCTTGTGACCCACATTGGCGTGTTTTCATATGTTGTTTAGTTTTAGATAGGGGTCTTACTTGAAAGTTTATTATTCTTTGAACGAAATGTGTACCAATTCTCCAAAAAAAAGTAAAACCTGCAAGGATTAAACTTTTGTGCGCACAAAATCAATCGTCATAATATTTGACTTACATCGAAACATTACTGTGGGTTGCTCACTTGTTCTCTCAATTGTCGAAGGTCACTAAATGTAAAATAGACGCCTACGTCCGAATTTCATCGTCGAGGGACATTATATGAACGGATTTTTAAGTGTCCAAACCTAGATTCAGAAACAATTTACAATTTAACATTTTACTGACGAAACTCACAAAATTGTTCGCTTCTTATAAACGTGATGTCAACAACGAGACGTATAATTATTCTTTTATACCTACAGCACATTGATTAAGATATAGTGCAAAAAATTATTAACTATTATTTATATTTATTAGTATGTGAAATTTCCTTGAGATGACTTTTATATTAAATATATCATATATTTAAAATATTAAAATTACAATAACTTTATAAATTGGTTATGCGCGCAAATAGATTTGCTCATTGCAGATTATAGTATTAATGCATTAGCCGAAGTGTTATTGCAAAACGCGCACAGGATTGATGGATAAAAACGACTTTAATGTACTTTTCTTACATTTTTGTATATGAGAAATAAAAATTCATTTTTTTAGAAAGTGTATCTATTATGTCTTTATGAGAAGCGTTATTTTCTACATTATGTACCTGTTATCTTTGTTGCAAAGAATACAGATCATAATATTTTATCATAAAAATTTTATTATAAAGGACGAAAAAATTTTGTAAGAACTTTTCACATCTTTTTAAATACAACTTTGCAGGTCTTAATTCTTCGCGATGCTTGAGAATATATTGTTTGGTGATGGCATTCTTAAACTTGAATAAATAACGTTATTATTCTATCTTATGTATACAATTAAGCACTGAGAAAGTAAAATTTGGAAAGCGAAACGTAATTTTTTCCAGGATGCGTACACTACATCCGCTCTGCACGATTCACGAATTGCTAATTATCAAGTGAGATAATGACGATAACAAAAATTTTATAAATCATAAAAATCAATCTAGCATACAAAAAATATCATTAAAGCATAAAGTTATAACCAAATTTGAAATATTTGCAAATCAAAATATAACTGTACTTAATTTTAGTATTATTTGCCATAAAATGTACAATATCTTAAAAAATATTAAATTTTATCTAATTTTAATATTATCATATTTTGTTATATTTTGTACTGAATAAAATCAATAAAGTTCTGAACTAAGAGATAGTGAATAAGATGTCAAATTAGAATTAGATCAAATTACTATTATATGTATATCTTTATAATTGTAAGTCTGACGGAAACAGTAACTTGGACTAATTTGATTGACTTGATTGACTGAGCGCCAAGTTGTTTTAATAAACAATGATGTCATGAATCAGGATCGATATGTATCCCACAATTAAATTAGAAAAGGCGATCTTTTAATTAAATATTTATTTGTATTAAATTAATTTGCATTAAATTTTTATGGAATAAATATTAAAAATTTGTCTTATTAATATTATTTCCTTTGTTTCTTCCGATAAAATTTTATGCTCGATTGTTTCTCTCGGTCCTTTTCAGATATAAATCAAATTGAAACTTAAACGAAAGTAACGGCGCGCAGTACAGGGTGGGAAAAGACGGTATATGGATTCACTTAGTAATTTAATGGCCACCACCTATGCCAGGTCCTAAATGGCGTTTAAGTTTCAATTTGATTTATATCTGAAAAGGACCGAGTTAAAAATTAATTGTTGATTAAAATATTTATTATAGATTTTTGTAAAAGACTGGAAACAAATAATATCAAAATAATAGCAAAAAATAGGATTTTCAATAAATAAAAGGTGAAATAGTATTTTACTTTATGTACAGTATTTCCTCCAAGTGTTTAAGACTAATTGTAAGATATATGATAATGTGTGTATAATATACATATGTATTGTATGTGCGTGACTGCATGTATGTATGTATATATGTATATGTATATGATATAATAGAAATAATAAAGAAAGAGCTAATGTGAGCCAAGCGCAGATCATAAGGTGCAATGTTAATTTTTCGAATAAATATATTTAATTAAGAAACTTAATTAAAGTTTCTTCATACGTTTCGGTCCTTTTTATGGACTACTTTCAGTAACTATGGTCACAAAAAGAAACGGTCATGTTTATAAAATTGCTACAAAAATTGTCAAAAAAAGTAATGTTTACAATACATACAGTCATAAAATATATCCTATATTCTTGGTCATCAATTATCCAAAAAGTTGTCCAATGTCTTAAAACTCAATAAGCTCTCTCGCATATCGGGTACTATAGTCTCATACTAGTTCCAGTCGTGATTAAAATATTTGAACTAGTATACATTCAATAAAAGATAAAGATGCTAATAAATAAATAATTAAATTGATTGGTTAAATTATGTAAAAGAAATTTGAATAAGTCTGACGTAATATAAAAGGAGTAGGCATCACCAGAGGCTCACCGAAAGACATGCGGAAGGCAAGAGAAGGTAATAAGTTTATTTATTAAAAAACATAACATTGCATCTTATCATCAGCACTTGACTCGCATTAATCCTTTCTTTCTCATATTTGTTTTATCTTATCGGAACTTTCTTTTATATATATATGTATGTTATATGTACGAGTATATATGTACATATATGTATGTTTTTACTTTTTACCCAAACGACTTGGAACTCCGCGTGCAGCTGTGTGTGCAGCAAAGTGGACTAGCTAGTTGCCTGCCGTTAGCAAGTATGTACGTAACGCAATATACGACTGTGCCACTTCCTATTGTTTGTAACGGTATGGCTGTATCTACCATTACGTGTTCCATGACATTCGCTTTGATCTATAGTAAATTTTGATCACGTTTAATTATGCAAATATTTTTCGAATATTCTATATTATTATGTATCTTATTAATGTATAGTTGCTTTTTTTATATCAAGATCAAAATTTATTAAAAGTGTCTAATTTAAATAAGAACTAGCACTTTTAATATTTGTGCAATAATGTATACATATATGTAATTATGTAACCATATAATTGTGTATCTCAGAAACTATAAAATCGATAATTAAGTTATAAAATAAAACGAATAAAGACTTAGTTGTCTCGCCAGTAAATAATTAACCAATAAATTAGCAGAAAGCTGACCACCGATAAATTACTCTCATGTTTTCTTTATGTCATTACAGTGCTCTTTAACTCGTGTTTCGAGATGTCTCTTAGTTGGTCCTATGTAGAACGCGTCACAATTATTACAATTAATCTTATATACAACTTCGGTTCTCTTGTCTGTAGACAGAGCGTCTTTGCCTTTCTTTATAATTCGGTTAAGCTTATTGGGTATCGTATGGAGAATCCTGAGATCACACTTACTAAGAATACGATGTACGCCACTGATGTTTTTAATGTATGGGAGTGGCATGCAGTTATGTATATTAAAGTTGAGTTTGGGAGGATGCTCAACAGTATTCAACAGAGTGTTACGGTGTTTTAACTCTTTCCGACGTTTATCAATGTGTTTATTAATGATGTCGATCGGAAAGCAATTATTTCTAAAAATATCTTTAACAATCTCAATGTTAGACTCATGGAACTGAGCATCAGATAATAAAATTGCTCTGTTAACTAGACTAATTATAACGTTTAGTTTATATTTTTGTGGATGGTTGGACAAAAAGTTAACGTATCTACCCGAAAAAGCCGGTTTCCTATATTAATTAGTTATTAATTCGTTATTATTTTTAGTCACTGAAGTGTCCAAGAAGGACATCGATCCATTACGTTCTAATAGGAGTAAACAAGAGGATGGTAATTATTAAAGACATTCAATCCTATGGCAGTCCTGTGGGATCTTCACTTTCACCAATTTTAGCTGATATTGTTATGGAGGATCTTGAGACCCATTACCTACAACAATTAGAATTTGAAATTTCGACATATTACAGATACGTTGATGATATCTTCGCGATTGTTCCTGATGATATAGTTCATCACATTTTGAATGTCTTTAAATTTACCATCTAGACTACCACCCACCATCAATTTGGAGATATAATTTTACAGGTACATAATACTATTTAAATGTTTGAGTATGTTGAGTAAATTTAAATTTTTGAGTAATTCAAACTTAAATTATTTAGTTTAATTTCCGTTTTTTTTATTTTGACATGAAAATCTAACAGATGACCTTCCTCTGAGTGCACACCTCAGATATGGTTTAAGTTATATCTTTGCGAAATGAAGCTTCTCTCCCCACAAGATAAGTAGAACCATAGACTTCTATACCTAGACTGCTAACTGCTCAAATTCAAGTGAGTCCAATTCTTACCTACAAATGTAGCGCATACGTCACGAAAGGTTCCGATAATTGCACATGCATGCGCGCACACACATGTGCCCCAACATGTACCATCTGTACATACGTTCCATCGGTACCTCTTGCCACTTACGTGCAATATTCTGGGTTCAGATTTTCCATAAGCTTACCTAAGGAGTTAGCAGTTGAGGTACAGAAGTTGAGGTACAGAAGTCTGTGGGTGGAACAGGCTGTCTCCATGCATATACTTCCACTATTGTACTGTTTCACATGGGTTTGCAATTTTCTAGGCGAAGCAAGTTGCATCCCACACTGACCCCTGTTTTCGGGACAAAACTACTTCGACCGTTATACGGTACATGAATTTATGACTTTCCATGCAAAGCGTGATCCACCCCACACCGACCCATGTTTTCAAGGCCAAGCTACTTCCACCATTGTACGGTTTCACATGGGTTTGCAACTTTCCGTGAAGCAAGTTCCACACCACACCGACCTCTGCTTTCGGGACGAAAGATTGTGCACATACGAGGGTGTATACACTCATCGGCGGAAATGCCGTCCGTGTCCGTGAGACTTGCACACAACGTCGGGTTTCGCACACACTCCCGCCTGTAGATAAGGTACCGAAAATGGGGATTGCTGCCATTGACTTATATTACTAGACTGCGCCATCCCTATAGCTCGAGGTTTAGCTCTTCCTCTCTTTCTATATCTTACGACCGACGCCTCCTACGAATGACGCAGTCTAGTATATAAGTCTATGATTGCTGCTCAAGCGGTAGGAGCGCGTCCGAGCTGCGGGGACTGGGGGGACACAAACATAGCAACGGTAGTGAGGAAATGTGGTGGGAGTCGTTGAGATCTACCATCCTCCTCGCGAGCCGTGTAAGCGAGAGAAGCCGCATTATACCATAAACCGGCAGAAATGCCGGTCCTATCCATGTGACCCGCACACATCGATCAAGACCACGCGCACACTCTCCCCTGTAGGCGAGCTATATGCTGTTAGCTATATGCTCTGTTCGTAAAGGAATTTATCTTATTTTCCGCAATAACACACATATCAATAATATTATATATTAAACATATCATATGTTGAATATACAGGGTGTCGGATTCGTTTTGGACCATTCCAAAGATTATAGTAGATTGGGTCAAACTGAGAAGAAAAGTTATATACCATTTTACAAAATCCGTAATTATTATCGCGTAATTAAGAAAAACGCCTGAGCCAATAAGTGCACGGAGGAGCGGAAGGCCGGACTCGGCAGACATGCAAAATGGTGTATTTGTTGACATGTCTCAAGATCCGGGCGCGCTCCTACCGCTTCAGTAGCAATCCCCACTTTCGGTACCTCACCTACAGGCGGGAGTGTATACGAGATCCGACGTTGTGTACGAGTCTCACGGACACAGACGGCATTTCCGCCGATGAACAGTACCGGCGTTAGGGCGGGACGCGGTTGGGCGGTCGCCCAGGGCGCCAAATCTGTAGGGGCGCCGCTGCCTGGTTTCACCTAGTTTGAGAGTGAGAGAGATTCCCCAAAATATAAAAACAAAATGGGGTTCGTCGTTCGATATTATTATCCTGTCTTTTCTTTCGCAAGAATTTCGAGCCCTTGAATTTGAATGGACGCCACGATAATCTTGCTCAGAGCGCCAATGTTGCTAAAACCGACACTGCCGGTGAGTGTACATACATGTACATACAATATGTATGCGTGTGTGTGCGTGTGGTGTGCGTATGCGTGTGCATACATACGTGCATGTATATTATATTATTTTTAGTACACAGTCATACAAATTTCTACCTTTCTATTATACCTGATATACTCGTATGAGCACAATTTGTATTTTTAGTATCTTTCTAGCTAGCATTATTACTATATATTTTTCTGCTATACGTGGAATAAAAATTGTATACACAAGTGAAATAACTTTCATTCTACACTATTGGAATATAAATAGAAATTAATGCGAAACATTCAAGATAATGAATTAAAAGACTCAAAATAATGTTAAGATATTAAATTGTTTGATAGATAATTGACTATTTTGATTTCCGACTTGAAAGATTTGACTATAAAGTACAGACTATAATATAGAAAGATGAGTAGGATACTGAGAGTCAAAACTTACCCTATCTTGTATTTTAATATTTTCCTGGCCCCTTTTTAAATTCGGGGCCCGAAGGACCTTGCTCGTGAGTGGTGGTTCCATTATAACAGCAAATCCTGTTCTTTCATTAGGTTGTCATTTTTGCAAGAATGTTCCGATCTCATTTCAGTCCCTGCAACAATTATGTTTTTTTTAATTAATGTTTCACGTTTAATATAACTTTTGTAAAGAGCTGCAATAAATAAATAAAAATGCCCCTCCTGACTAAATTAGATTCATAAACATAAATTATCTCGCATTATTTTTTACTGAACATTAATAGATATATTGACCATTATTAAACAGGAATGCCAACATAGGCATAATTATATAAGATGCACGGAGGAATTAGTACTCTTTATATGCTAATTTATTGCTCTAATCCTGATTTTATTGATCCTCTGTATATCTCACATGATTATGCTCATGTTGACATTCTAACTAAATAGACATCATATATTGTATTTATACATGTATATGTAGATGTCTATTTCAGTCTAATGTAACAATATATACTTTGTGTATTTTTAAAAGATAAGTTAATCAAAATGTCATGGATTGGTTGGCAACGATGGGATTCGCTGTTCTAACAAATCAGCATGACAAATCAATATTTCGGAACTTCCTCAGATTCTTCAGGAATCAAATTTCTAGATGGTACTGATAAGCCCATACATGGCAAGTTGTTGAGCGAAAGTAAGAGTAAATGTGTGCCTAGATCGTGGGAGATCGTGACCTACGCAAATTCCGCAGTAAACTGCAGTACTTTCAAAGAAGTAGAATAGCGATCTATTGTGCCAAAATTAACAAAAAACAATGATGCATGAAGTATAAATAATGATAAATTAATTTTTCCAAGATTTTTTAATTATCAATGGTATCAACTAGGAGGGCATTCTAAATATTGACAAGTCGATATTAAAAAACTGAACCGCGCTTAAATTACAAAATTAATGTTGGAAAAATTATTTGTGGGAATAAATGATCTCCGTGTACTTTGAGGAAAGTAGTATAGTTTGATTTCGCGGGTCGGAGCCTCTGTATTGATAGTAACTTTTTCATTTGTTCATCTACTTCCTCTTCCTTCTCCTTCTTCGTCCGTTCGAGGCTCGATCACACGACCATGCGCATCGCATATTGTAAATCCTCAAAACTGTGTATTATTTACGTAATACCGGTATTCAAACATTATTGGACATTAAATATGTATTACGTATCTAAACAGTATTTTACTCTGCCCAAAAACCCATTACTGTTTAACTGTTTTTCTTGAAAGTAACTTTCATGAAATAAAACAATAATATCTTTTTCTTTTTAGACAAAAATTGGAGAATCTAAACAAAAATATTTAAAAATATATAATGGTAAAATTCTGTCTGTATGTTCTTTAAACAATTCAATACCCATGGACTGATCTGGACGATATTTGACAAAGTTATTCTACAAAATTCTGGGAAAAATATAGATTATATCTTTAGGGCTGGAGATTCACCGTTCGCCTGCTGTAATTATAAGATAGGGAAAGACAATTCACGTACTCTGAAATCAATAAATTGAAATATCTAAACCCAAGCTAGGATCTTGACCAATTTTTTCCAAATTTTATTTTTGAAAATTTGACTTGCCATTAATTATATATTTGGAGAATGATTTGACTTTCTCAAAAATTCTCTCTCAAATTTTGAACACGACTTTTACCCGAAAAGTAATGATTTCGTACTCAAAATAGTATCGTATGACATTAAAAATATACCCTTTGAAGTAAAAGCAAGCAAAAAGTAAAAGCTGATGTGCTAAATGCTGACATAATCTGCACAATTGAAGGACTTTTGATGTCGCTGACCTTTCTTCATAACAGCATCAATGACAATCATCAATCCATAGCGACCCATTTATCAAATGATCCATAACAAACGTATTCTATTTGGTTAGTAAGCAGAATTTGCGCACAACACTTATGTGATTCACTAGATCAAGTGTATAATTACTATATGATTATTATTTTCTCTATGAGAACATTAAGTGTAATGCATTTCGAAAAGATTAAATGTTATATCCGATTGAATGATCAATGTTCATATATTATAAATATGCATCACGAACACATTCGTCACTATACATTAAATTGTTACATGCTTATTGTTAGACAAAGAAAAATTAAAAAAGATTTTACTTTTAAAAATATTTAATTAATAATACATCTTATTTTTCTCATAATATTCACTAAGTGAATATCAAATTTGTACAGGTATACATATATATATTATATATGTATATATATATTATAGAATTTTGTCAAAATGACGGATGACAAAACAAGAGCATGCAAAATTAAAAAATAATGGTCCGAGTTTGCAACGGCACCGGGCATGAATCAAATGTCGCAAGTCAATGGTATAAAAAGCATATGATAGTACACAGTTTCCTCTTTAAAATGCTTTTTTATTCATCTCGATACGATGATTGTTCCCCGAGATATTCGCATTCGAATATGAAGGCAGCTTTTTACTTTAAATGTGAATAACTTTGCGAAAAATCATCGTATCGCGATCATTAAAAATGCATTTTAAAGAGAAAACTCTGTACTATCATATACTTTCTATATCATTGACTTGCGACATTTGACTTACGCCATGCGCCGTGACAAACTCAAACCATTATTTCTCAATTTTACATACCTTTGTTTTGTCATCCGTCATTTTCAATAAATTTATCCTGTAACATTGAAATGCATCGCTTCTCAAAGTAGAAATTCCAAGATTTATTTTTATATTTTATAGACCTTTATATTTTTATTATTTACCAAGTTATCGTCGTTTGAAATTTGTTGATTTTTCTCTAAATTAGGGGATTTTTCTAAATTAGGTATATAGGGGAAACGTGTACGAAATAATCCCTCGATGTAAAACGATCTCCGATTTTAACGAAAACAATAGCGCCTTCTCACAGAAACATTAAGTGACTTCTTCGTAGGAATTAAAATGCCAATCAAATGGAACAGTGGATCGCGTCAATGTACCATTAAGTTTTTAAAGAAAAAAGTATAAAGTTTGCCAGTCTGATGTAAGGTGAGAGTAAATTTGAATACACGGTATGATATAGTCATGAATGATTATTATATTTTGTCATTACTACTATACTTCAGTACTAATTAAGTTTATATTTTTATAGTGATTTGATTGCTGGCTTAATTTTAGGTTAGATTCAAATATAAAAATGACAAAATGTTATTTGGCACAAAATAATGTCTCCATGCGTGTACAAAAAAATCCCAGGATCATTTTACTCTAATCTTTTTGTTATTCGTTCTAGAAACAAAACAAAAAATAAACAAGAAAAACAAAGACTACGAGAAATAAAAAAGTTAAAAAATTTATGAAAAAAACAAAGGAAAAGGAAAACGATTAAAAATTAACAAAAAAAACTAGGAAGACACTTCTCTCGTGGAAAGAGACGAATTTAAAGATGAATCTTTAGTGGAGGAAAGTGATACAAAATAATACATATTTTGTAACTGTAGTTTTTGGAGAGATACAAAAGGAAAAAGTTGAATAAGATGTTGCATTTGTTTGCATTGGTGTCACGAGCAATGCGCAGGAATAGACAAAAACAATACTGGTGATTATTCTTGTGACATTTGATATTTGTAATTCTATTGATAAGTTTATCGTATCATGATTTTATAAATTTTTATAATTGTTATTTTCTTTCGCAGCGGAAGTTCGGGGGGTAATGGTGGTAAGAGTGAGATGGCGTTGCGTGTGTATGACTGCGTGAGGCGCGAAGCATAAACATGTGATTTGTATCTCCCACATTTTCTCGACATTTGTAGTTTAATCTAATGTCCAAAATTTTTTATTTAATTTTATGCCTGATTTTTGTGTCCTTTATTCGATCCTTAATACACTGGAGGTAAAATAATCTCCAGGAAACGTTTTATATACTCCTGATACCAAATAATCTCTATACAATTTTGGTACAAAAACAAATAGCTATACATCTATCAGTATTTATTCAAACCTCCGTTCGATTAGTTGTAGTTAAATAACCACTCAAAAACACATTATTTCATACTATTAATTGATTTCTCCCAGAAGGGGATCATTTTATATACAGTTCCCTACAAGAGGATAGCATGTATTTTTACACGCGTGCTACTATTACTAAGGTTGACCAAAGAAGCTTTAGAGCTAACGATTTATGGAGTGAAACTCTTAGATATTTTAGAAAAGTGATCACCCGTCTTACTGGTATTTTCACTCATGCAAGACTAAATAGAATGTCAGAGCATTTCTTAAGACTCAAACTTTCGTAATTATAATTTTTTCATATCTCTAAAAAAGCTACGGGAGAATGATCACTGTTTTTTTTAAATTAACGAAATATAATACAAATTATATCTTCATAGACACAGTATTCTAAAAGAAAAATTACCTACCCAAGACAAGCAACATCAACTTAAAAATGTAAGAGAAAATTAAATAAAAAATCTCAAATAATCGTAT
The DNA here is from genome assembly GCF_000949405.1 of Vollenhovia emeryi. Classification (NCBI taxonomy): domain Eukaryota; kingdom Metazoa; phylum Arthropoda; class Insecta; order Hymenoptera; family Formicidae; genus Vollenhovia; species Vollenhovia emeryi. Next base: position 22,696 of record NW_011967000.1, on the reverse strand, counting down.
AGAAAGTTGCAAAAAATGCCTAGAAAGACCTGGAAATGTTTCCATATCTCACGCGGCCATTTACTTCACTCCCTAGTTATCCGGTTGCGCAAAAATCATTTGCATAACAATGACGTGCGACTGCGTGCCGAACGGTTGTAACCGTACGGTGAAACATGAAAGAAGAAAAACGTGATTGTGAGATGAATAACCCATCGTTAAAATGGATCCTATTGTTCCTTGCTTCATTATGATACACTGGAATATCAGCACTCGCATGACAAGTTTCTATTTATCTCGTTATATAAAATTAATATCCGTTAGCTGAGTTATTTTCAAATTTACACCAAATTTAATTGATAGCAATAATAAATCTACGCAGCAAAGAAATTAAATATCAAAGTAAATAAAGAACTAAAGACAATTATTTTTTATTTAAAATGTTTGGTGGATGAGATAATAATGTCAACTCAACTGCAAATCTGGAAAAATCTTACGCATCTATGTTTGCAATAACAGTGTCAGACTTGCACTATTCTATTTGTAGTTAATAAGCGTGGAGATATGATACGCTATGTAGATTAATATCGAACAATACTGTATTACTATAAACGAAACCAGCTGAAATTCACAGAAAAATAGTACTATAATATTATAAAAGACAACTGTATAAGAAACTTATAAAGAAAAGTGAATTTGATAAAGTAACTTTTAAAGCATTGTTGTATTTTTAGTTATTAAGCAGTTATTAATTTCACGCAATTAATTAAAAACATTTTTTCGGGACAAAATAATTAAGGAAAGTATATATCAACTGATGTATCGTTTTGCAGAAGCTGCTTAATTATTGAGAGTTACGATTTCAATTTTTTTACCTCCACTAAGCTAGAAGGACCAAATCAGCAGAAAACACTTAGATCTATCGGATTATTTAGTACTCATTTTGTACTAATTTGTACCACTCACAATAATTTTGTACCTCGTGCCGTTTCGAAAAAATCCATGGCGCTGCTACCTTAATATTAAGCTAGCAGGACCACAAAAAAGCAAAAAAAAGAAACCAAAGACAGAAAAACAAAGAACTGAATTTGTACTAATTTGTACTAATTTGTACTAATTTGTACCATAAAAAGAAAATTAATATATTTATCCATTTTGCTAAAACAACCCCTATTGAACTCAGCCCTATTAAGATCCAGAGTAAAGTGCCCTTTTCCACGAACAGAATCAATCGCTGCCCATAGATTCGATTAGGGATCATCTGTACCGCGAAAATATAAAGTTGCAGATTTTGTACCTTCGTTGTTCGTTCAAAAACTACCCCCGACTCCTGATAGCTTCAAAAGTAAACATGACTTTTTTTATTAGGAACTAGCACGCAGTGCGCGCTGACGCGTGCGTCTCCACTGCTTTTCTTACTTATTTCTTGATTACAATTTTATATATAATTCAACAATTTATATAAATTAATATAAAACTTCCGTCACGTCATTACTTACGCGAATGCGACACACTTCGGCCAGCGAGACTCGCAAAGGTCAATCGGCATCGTGGAAAAGCGGCAACAATACGAGTACGACCGAGAATGCACTTCGGGTGTTTCATGCCTTTTTTTATAGAGGACTAGAAACGATAAAACGCGCGCTTCGCGCGCGCAGTTTGTGCTCAAGCATTGTATATTTTTAAGAATTTGTATACACGTGAAGAAGTAATTGTATGCGCAACGTCAAGTTAAAATAAAAAGTAATTTGTCACTCACTGATACGGTTCGCAACAGCAAAGTTTACATCGCTAACTATACATATATGTTAAACTGTAACAATACAAAAATGTATACGATTATTATAGACTAATTATGCAAAATCGAAACTATAGTATTAAATATACTTTATATTTTATATTTAAAAAAATGGGTATTTATTAAAACAATTATAATATATAGAATACTGAAAGTCTTCCTTTTAAATATGAACTCACAAAATTTTATACGTATGGTTTTGTCTCTAACACTTATTCGAATCCACGTTCGAATCATTTGAATAAATAAAATAAAAGCATAGAACAGATTTTGCACAATTAGCAAATAACAAAAATGTAAGACACTTAACTTACGATTTCTCTGCCGTTGCCCGATGCCGCCTAGGCCTACTCCTCCTCTCAGATTTTCTTGTTGCACTTACACTCACTCGATCGCGCGAAATTTCGAACACTCCCGTACGCGATGTAAAATACCGTGAAATGCAGTAAGCGACGTTCTTTACTTCCTGCCCGTTCGAGTTGCAAAGAACGACAGAGCGAATTACAGCGCGAACGCCGAAGTCGCACAAATATCTCTCTCTTCCCGAAAATGGAACAGATTACACGAAATCGATAGATAGTTAAAAGCGCGGTGCGTAAACGAGATGTAACCGCGACAACGAACCACGGTTTACTTTCATATTTTAGATGAGTTAGTCTCGTAAAATATCCATTGTACACGTTAATAAAGAGCCGTCGCCTCAACGCGCAATTCGTTTCTCATTACAAATTCTAGAAACTTAATAATTAATCTAGTAGCGTTACTTGTCACTGATAAAGGAGTCCAAATCAATAGCGTTTTATCCTTACATTCTTCACGATCGAGTCTTGGAAACCGACAACGCAAAAACAATACCACGCACGGAGCGACTCTTGTTGCTGCCTGCCGGCTCGACGTTCGGCGAGCGAGTGAGAGCGCGGCGACCTTCAGGTACAATGATGGTACGCAAAAACATTGTACGTCACCGCGCCGAGTGAAAAACAACAAAAAAACGTTGAGAATTCGTTGGCCCATGTACGTAATGGAAAATTCCGTACTTATCACTCGCTCGCCGAACGTCGAGCCGGCAGGCAGCAGCGGAGTTGTCCCGTGCGTGATATTATTTTTACATTACCGGTTTCCAAGACTCGATCGCGAAGAATGTAGGGATAAAACGCTATTGATTTGTACACCTTTATCAGTGACAAGTAACGTTACTCGATTAATTATTAAGATTCTAAAACTTGTAATGAGAAACGAATTGCATGTTGAAGCAACGGCTCTTTATCAACGTGTATATAGATATTTCACGAGACCAACTCATCTAAAACATGAATGTAAACCGTGGTACTTTGTCGCGGTTACATCTCGTTTACGCACCGCGCTTTTAACTATCTATCGATTTCGTGTAATCTATTCTATTTTCGGGGAGAGAAATTTGTGCGACTTCGGCGTTCACGACGTAATTCGCTCTGTCGTTCTTCGCAATTCGAACGGGCAGGAAGTAAAGAACGCCGCTTACTGCTTTCACGGTATTTTACATCGCGTACGGGAGTGTCCGAAATTTCGCGCGATCGATTTTAGCGAGTGAGTGCTGTGAGTGTAAGTGCAACAAGAAAATCTGAGAGGAGGAGCAGGCCTAGGCGGCATCGGGCAACGGCAGAGAAATCGTAAGGTAAAGGTCTTACATTTTTGTTATTTGCTATTTGTGCAAAATGAATCATCTGTTCTGTGCTTTTATTTTATTTATTCAAATGATTCCAACGAGCATTCGAATAAGTGTTAGAGACAAAACCATACGTATAAAATTTTGTGAGTTCATATTTAAAAGGAAGACTTTCAGTATTCTATATAATTGTTTTAATAAATACCCATTTTTTTAAATATAAAATATAAAGTATATTTAATACAATAGTTTCGATTTTGCATAATTAGTCTATAATAATCGTATACATTTTTGTATTGTTACAGTTTAACATATATAGTTAGCGATGTACAACTTTGCTGTTGCGACTCGTATCAGTAAGTGACATATGACTTTTTATTTTAAAGTGACGTTGCGCATATAATTACCTCTCTCTGTCTCTGTCTCTGTCTCTCCCTCTCCCTCTCCCTCTCCCTCTCTCTCTCTCTCTCTCTCTCTCTCTCTTCGCGTGTGTACAAATTCTTAAAAATACACAATGCTTGACCACAAACAGCGCGCGCGAAGCGCGCGTTCTGTCATGTCTAGTATTTCTAAATTGTAAACCTTCATTTACTCTGAACCTAAAAGAGAAGTGAAGCTCATCGTGCTTCAAGAAAATCAATCGGCATCGCGGAGAAGGGCCTTAACTGTTCGATATTAACGACGTTCGCGCTGGTAACATCTCTTTTTTAGCAAAGGACAAGCGCGTGCTTCGCGCGCGCCATTTGCTCTCTCTAAAAATTCGCATGGTTTGACAGCTGCAAATAACACGACTGAAGTATGTCGTATCGCACAAGCGAGACAGTCAATCAGCATCGCGGAAAAGCGACAACAATACTTCGAGATATGCGACTAATCGACTTATATGTATGCCTTTTTTAGAAGTGGAGTGGAAAGTGGACTAGCATGCAGTGCGCGTTGATGCGCGCGCTTCCACTGCTTTTCTTATTTATTTCTTGATTACAATTTGATATATAATTCAACAATTTATATAAATTAATATAAAACTTCCGTCACGTCATTACGCGAATGCGACACACCTCGGCCGGCGAGACTCGCAAAGGCCAATCAGTATCGCGGAAAAGCGGCAACAATACAAGCACGACCTAGAACGCACTTCGGGCGTTTTATGAGGTACTGTTTTTATAGAGGAAGGATTAATAAAAAACGCAAACAAATTATAAATATGTTCTATTGCAAACTCATTGATTCATGAATGATCAAGGCTAAATATTTCGATACCATCTACCTAACATACCAGTAGAGGAGCGATATAAGATTATTCAATTATTATAGCTGCTAGGCACGAATTTGAATGAATTACGAATAGATAATAATAGATATGAGCGCACATTGAATTGTAAGTTGCATTGTCGCTTTACGTTATATTGCGAAGCAGTATAGAAATCTCTTTCTAGTGACAAATCCTCGTGGAGATTATAAAACTTCCAAATTACGTTATCAGTATAAAAACTTACGGTAAATATGCAGAAAAGATCCCACCTCACAGATTTCGTTGCTACTGAGGTATGTTGTAAGGGAGAATTTTCTGAGTAATTCCCCGCAAGAATCAAGTGGGGGACGGCATTGGTTTAGAAGATATAACAAATTGAAAACTAAAATTTTAATACTTTTTCTCAGTAATTTTTATTAAAATGATAAAGAAAAATATTAAATTATAGAGAAGGTGGATAATGTTTTGCCCTTGTCAAAAAATGCGCGCGTGCGTCTTCTCACGGCGCAGACTGACCGAGCAAGCGAGATCCACTCTATATCTCACATACAGGGTGAGGAAAAAGTACCGGACCGGTGAAATATCTCGAAAAATATGGAAGATACGGAAAAGTCTTTCAGACAAAAGTTGTACGGTTTAAAAAGGGCTATATAATGGTAAAATAAATTTTCGAAAAAAATAAATTTTTTATGGTTACATGGAGGTCGCCGTCATTTTTTAAAATGAAACTCCCTATTGTTTATTATACTATCTTATTCTACTCATTAATATAAACAACTTTTGTCTGAAACATTTTTTTATTTGCCTAATACTTTTTGAGGTAGTCAAGAGAAAATTTATAACTTTTTCAATGTTTAGTTTGTAATATCTCGATAACTGTTCGTCGGAGGGAAAAGTAGTACAGGACTTTTTTACTTGATTTAGTCTCAGAAATATGCTGTTGCAATGGTGTTTCAATTATTGAAAAATTTTGTGTATGTAAATTTTATGTGTTAAATACACAAAAATTTTCAATAATTGAACTTCGTTAAATATAACCATACCCAAACCATGTCTAAGGTGTGGAGTAAATCTTGCTTCACATGGAAAGTTGTAAACCCATGTGGAACCGTACAACGCGTGGAATTAGTTTTGCCATCCCCCCGCGCCCTCGCTCTTTCCTTACCTGCTTTCAATACTGAAGGGGTGCTTTCCAATTATTTTACACTTTTTAACACAAACGTACACAAGAAGACACAAAGTGTCGCGATGTGCACGACTCAATTGGAACAAAATATACCACAAAGAGTACACAAAGTAGTATAGTATCCATGCTTGGTATTTTTAATCCATGGTGGTGATCGAAACTGCGTCACCTAATGTTGATTCAAAATATTTATTACCTCAATAATACTCTGAATATTGCCGTTGTTCATTGTTGAGTAAAAAGAAAAAAATGTGTGCCGTACTTGCGTTTTTTCCTCCTCCCACTTCGGTATTACTTATGCGCCAGAATGATATCAAACGTAACCTCACTTCTTTTTTTCCCTTTTATATAGTAAACCGTCGTAGCGAAGGAATATGCCGACCACTTGTAGCCGCCGTACTTAGTAACTATTATTTGTCACTAGAAAACACAAGTTTACACAGCCGACTAGTAGCCCTCAGGCTGAGTACGAATGTGTAGAGGTGTGTCGACATTTGTGACAATTGGAACGCCATTTGTATCGCCGTGTGCACGAAAGTGTCTAGGGATATTGCAATTGGAAAGCACCCAAAGTAAACGAAAGTATATAATGTATATAGGATGTCAGAAAATTATATTTTATTCGTTAAACATTTTTTTGTTTATAACTTTTTAACAAAGAACGGCTGACGGCTAAAACTTCTTGAAAATCCCTCGTAGTCATGATCTTGACAACATATATCAAGATCAAGTTCATTTGATTGACCTTATCTAAATATTTACCAAAAAAACGTATTAAAAATTTCAGTTTTCAATTTGTTATATCTCCTAAACCAATGCCGTCCCCCACTTGATTCCTGCGGGGAATTATTCAGAAAACTCTCCCCTACAACATACCTGAGTGGCAACAAAATCAGTGAGATGGGACGTTTTCTGCATATTTACCAAACTTATAATTAGTGTTTTAGTAATTTTAGAACACAAATGAATTCACTGACGATAGTGATCCCACCTAGGGGAAAATCTGTGTTATATGTCTGATAATAACGGCGCGCAGTACACGGTAGGAAAATACGGTATATGGATTCACTTAGTAATATAATGGCCACTACCTTGACAAGGTCATAAAAATGGCGTTCAAGTTTCAATTTGATTTATATCTGAAAAGGACCGAGTTAAATATTAATTATTGTTTACAATTAGTGTTTCATTTTATAAAAATAAAACTTTATAATACAACTTACTTTTACTTTGTATTTCTTTGTGCTGCCTGTGTTTCGTTTTTTGATTACTTCAACCAAAAAAAAGAAAATTAGAAATCATATTACAAATTTTTTTTTATATAAAGTTGGGTATTAATATCAGTCCTGTATCGCCTCTTTCCAGAGCACTAAAGGTATCTGATCATAAATATCTCTGGCCTTCAATGTTGTCAGCTGTTGCATAAGAACACACAGTCTATCTATCTTAGTCTAAGAACGGACTTTATCAGTAGTAATCTTGATAACGAGCATTAGGTTATAACCTTTACTCATTTTCTTTATTATAGAAGAAAGAATAGTTACTAATAAAATTAATATTCTAAAAAATCACAATAAAATATACTTATTAAGAGTGCTATAGTATTTAAACATTTTTCTAACTTACACTATGTTAAGCTGCATTTGCATTTAAAATAAGATAGATATATGTGAAAGAAATGGAAGAAGGGGAATGACAGGGCAGCTGGGAAAGTACAAAAGAAAATGGCAGGAGAAAAGGGGAACAGAGGGAAGAGAGAGTTGTATGAGCGAATGAGTGAAACAAAGAAAGGGGTAGAAAGAAGAGAAGAAAGAGTGAAAAGAGACAGGAAAAAATTAAGAGAAGAAAAGGAAAAGAAATCCAAAAAAAGAGGGTGTGGATAAGAAAATAAGAGGGAGAGAAAGGGAGAGAGGAGGCAGAGAGAGAGAGAG
>NW_011967000.1:4616-10471 GCF_000949405.1 Vollenhovia emeryi | reverse complement strand
AATATTGGTCGATCCGTCTCTCAAGAAATTGCAACAACACCAAGTCGTCGCATCTTTACGAGGTAAGTGAGTGACAGAAATGTCGTATTCCTAATTAAATTCCGAGACGTTTTCTCTGTCCAAATCTCCGAAGCTTAGTTTTTGCAATTATAAAATCAATAGTCAGTGAGTGAGTGAGTGAGTGAGTGAGTGAGTGAGTAAGTAAGAGAGAGAGAGAGAGAGAGAGAGAGAGAGAGAGAGAGAGAGAGAGAGAGAGAGAGAGAGAGGAGAGGAGAGGGAGGAGGGAGACCGAAAAAAGACAGTAAAAGTTTGATTTAACAGACTGATTGGAGGAAAGGGAGTTCTGTTGAAAACACTTGCCAAAAATCTGTTAACTCAAACTTCACATAGAAAAGAGCCTTCTTTTACCATTTTCTATTAGTTTTAATGTAAAAAGCTCTAATACCGTACTATAAAACTCTCAATTGGCTCTAATTTATGTGTCATATTTAAATTGCCAGTTTAAATTGTAAGAATTGCAAAATTATTTAACAGATAAAACCACAAATTCGGAGATCAACGAAATTGTATACAGGCTGACTCTAACCACACAATACTTCGAGATAGACTGATTGTGAGATCAAAACGAGCGAGTTGTTACCAATAATTAATGCAATATGAAATGCACACGATGCACATTTTGTTCGTTCGTTACCTCCAAAATCCATTACATCGAACTTCGGTAAATCGAGATTTTACCGAATGAGAAAAGGAAGAATAACGAGAAAGATTGAGAAGAGTAGAAGTCTATTTATTACTAAAACAAATCCAAATAAATCTTTTACACTTTTTCCATTTATAAAAAATTTACTATGCAAGTTATTTTAAATTTTAAATTAAAACTGAAAGCATCGTGATTAAAATCAAATTTACATTAATTTTTATGGTAGAACATTCTTGTTGTGTTGTTTTTCACTATCTCTATCTTTTTATCATTGAATAAATTTTTATGCATGCACGTATACACACAGAAAAGTCCTCCATTATGAGATAGGACTTTAATGTAAAATAGTAGGTTTTCAATGTCCAAGTTCAATCACAAGTCTTTTTTCGCAATAATCACACGATCTAACAATGAATTTTTCACTAAATAGATTTCGCTCCAAGGACAATAAATTCATGGTAGAATCAACTGATGATGCTTATTAATTTAACATAAACCCCGCTATCTCATATTAGGAGCCTATTTCATAATAGAGGACTGCTCTGTGTTGTTGAAAAAATGCAGTTTAGTGAAAATTTGAAATAAAATCAATTTACTATCCAAATTATAAAAAATCTGTAGGAAAGCTGAATGATTAACAAGTAGGTAATAAACGGAAAGACTAGAATAACCGACAGAAGAACCTCACCTAGCAAATAACTTTTCTCCCTCGAATAATTTTATATGGTAATGATAAATAAACATGAAAATACGATACAAAATATTATAAAGGAATAACAATACTATTTATACAATCCATCTAATTCGGCTGCAAAATTTATCACATTTAAAACTCATTTGTTTCGTTCTGTTCTCTTAATAAGTGCGATTTTTAACAGCGTATACATTTATCAAATTACCAAAAGCATACGAAATATTTCATAAATTCTTGATGAACTATGTAAGTTGCAACTCTTTGATGTAGTAGATTTTATGTTATTATAGATATATCTTTCTAACCACAGATGACACAATAGATTCCTTTCAAGGGCTAAAGGTTCTAACAACATATTTAAATTTGGTTGCAATAAAACTTCACCAACAGGTCATATCATTATATATTATATATATATATATATATTAAATATACTAAAATAGTCCTAAAATAGCCCTTTCAATTTTAACTACAAATTTTTTAAGTGATGTAAAAGAACAATTTAGTAAACAAGAGCATATTCAGCATACAAAAAACTATGGAAAACGATTATTCTTGTTCCTATACATTTTTATTGTTAAAAAGTAGTAGTGGAAAATCCTCTGTTACAAGATAGCGGGTTTTTAACACCCAAATTCAATCACAAATCTTTTTTCGCAACGATTACACAATCTAACAAGGAATTCTCCACTAAACAGATTTCGCTCCAAGGACAATAAATTCATGGTGGAATCAACTGATGATGCTTATTAAGTTATCAAAAACTGCCTGCCATATTAGGATCCTATCTCATAATAAGGGACTGTCTTCTAATGAAATAACATCTTATTTTTACTCTTCAACGCTTGTAACTAAACGGTTCATTACAAGGAATCAAGCCTATATTGTAATTTCTAATCAATATCACATAAACTATTTATTTTCAATGTTGCAGCCAATTTCACCGAAATCCAATTTCCATAAGAACCATGCGGGATCCTTTATGTCGTCAACTAAGAATTGTTGATGCATCATTTTAAAATACAATTTTGTGAACACGCTTGCAAACGTGTATGAGCGTATCGAGCATACAAGATGTCTCGAAACAACATGTAAAGATTAATAGAGGGTTGAAAACCAAATGTTTTTTTTCACGCTATATCGCTGAATCGTCGACAATATTTGAGATGTAGAGGAAAGCTCTTTATTATGAGATCAACTCCTAATATTAGATAGTGAAGCTTCTGCTAAATTAATAGACATTATCTGTTGGTTGTACCAATTTATTGCCTTTGGATTGAAATCTGTTTGGTACAAAATTCATTGTTGGACGGTGTGATGGTTGCGAAAAAATATTTGTGATTAAATTTGGATGTTGAAAATCTGCTGTCTCATATTAGGAGCCTATCTCATAACAGAGGACCTTCCTCTATCCCATACAGCACAGAAAGATTGCAGGAACAGTGCAGAAATGTTACATTGCAAGATTGCAATATTGCAGCAACGTTGCGCAACATTGCTGCAACGTTTCTGGAGGATTGCAGCAACGTTGAAATGTCCGCCCTCAGAGAGATTGCAGTGCAACATTATAGCAATGTTGCGGTGCAATATTTTTTGAATAATTTGTCGTTGTTGTACATAAGCAGAGAGTTTACTAATTATGTATGCATCCGGGCCTTTTTCAATACACAGCAAGCTATTGCGAAGCAACCTAAGGAGATTATGTCGCTTCGCAATAGATGGAGATTGCGAGCAACACCGCACTGATCAAGTACTTAATAATTCGCGCGTTATTGGTATCAACGAAAATAACATTATAAAATTCTCGTAATTAGAAACATTTTTTAAATAGAAAATATAGTATTTTCATTACTTTTGAAACATTGCTGCAATATTGCTATCGAAAATTTGCAATTTTGTATCCCTGCAATGTCTCTGCAAGATTGCACTGCAATCCGCAAGATTGCAACGTTTCTGCAATGTAACTGCAACCATCTCTGCTGTATGGGATTATTCATACTGCAGCACTGTGTCCAATTTCGTACAAACTCAATGCATTTTAGTTACTCGGGGAAACAAAATTTCAAGCATCTATTACAACGCGATACTGCAAATTTAGCGATCCTGAAATTCGTTTCAAATCTGCTTCTGATATAACGTTATTATTATGTAGCGGAAAAACACATTCTCGAACATAACCAGAAGTTTATTTATTACTAAAAGAAATGTATAAATCCAACAGTTCTTTTACAATTTCTCCCTTTATATAGAAATTACGATACAAATTATTTTTGATTAACATTGAAATATGAATTAAATTATTTTTACATTATTTACATACCGGAAAAATATTTTCGAACATGAGTTGCCGCTTAAAAACTGTTTGATTTTACTACCATCTATTAACTTTTACACGTTGTCAGCGTTGTTTCAATACAAGCATCAGTGTCAATTTTAAAACTGCACTTTCAATGGCTCTTTATCGGGGAACGTTCTTCGCAATCAATGGCATTCGGCGGTTTCTGTTTATCCATTAAATATGCCTCCGATCGACCAAGCAATTCGCCTCGTCGTCGTAGGAACGATAGCGAGCGTCCGTGACGTGACACGACGATGCTTCACGAATCGAGGATTCGAAACACGACTTGACGAGAGCGTGAGATGCGCGAATGGTAATGAACGTGCCGGTCGAACAATGGAATTAAATGGAAAGGAAAAAGGGAGAGAGAGAGATATATATATACATGCGAGAATGTCGTCCGACGTGGAGCACGTTAACGCACTGCGACTTAGAGGTTACGTTTTGCGATTAGTGATCATTACTCTAAGCAAGACTCACCTAGCGATAAAATGTGTGCACCCCGTGCTTCGCGACAGTAAACTGGAGACGGCGAATCGCGGAAAAGAACCGATAAAATGACGGGAATTTAACGACACGATGACACAATACAACCACGTACATAAGTCACAAAACAGACTGAGCCAGCTAGTTCAGTTGGCTTGCCGAGAGCCGATCTCTTCGCCAGGTGTCTCACGAAGATTACCGCCAACGCCATCTGCCAGTAATACGTTTTACTACGAATTGCGGCGGTACTTTTGAATAAGTGCTCTCTATATTTGATAACACAAGTTCAATTAAAAGAGAGATTGCATTTGAAAAATAACTGGAATGGTTCGATTTACCGACAGAGTCGCATACAATTTTTAGGCTTGTAAAATCTTACCTTGAGGAACGTAACCTCAATATGCCATGCTGTCCTGCCGGAAATAATTCTACAAAATTCTACGAAAAGAATAAAATATACTGCCAGAATCTGAAAAAATTTTACGTAAATTTAAACAGCGTTAGAAAAACCAACATGAAAATGCTAAAATTGGAACACTTTTGTTATACATTTCTGTAATATTCTACAAGTAAGCAGAGGTTTCAATTCTTTGCGATTTTGTTGTTTCTCAAATTTTTAAAACTAGTAAAGTTTTGTACTAATTTTACAAAATGGTACATTTTTATGAGATACTACTTGCAATAATTTCTTGACTTGAGAACATTGTAACTTGTGGTACTATTTCGTAGATATTTTTACAAAAGAATTAATGTTTCAACGAAGTTATACAAATTTCTACAAATTTCTATTGTATTTCAAGTCAATTTTTTGTAGTTATTTATAGAAATTTTTTCCGCTAGAGCGTTACATATTCAGGCTACGATTACACATTGAGAATTCTGTCTGTCTGTCTGTCTGTCTGTCTGTCTGTCTGTCTGTCTCTTCTCTCTCTCTCTCTCTCTCTCTCTCTCTCTCTCTCTCTCTCTCTCTCTCTCTCTCTCTCTCTCTCTCCCCTCCCTCTCTCTGATTCGCGATGTTCGTTCTTTATCTAAGAATTGCAGCTCTGTCCACCGCAATTCTGGTAAACTAAATTTGTTAAATTCTCCCATCGTGCCGACATAGGCATATTACAGATACAAAACCAAAATAATTATTTGGTTCTTATGTACAAAATAATACCAGGCCGGATTATAAACTGCATAGTAGAACATTTTCATATAAAAGAACATTGAGGTTTGAAGTCTAATTCGTGTCGCATTATGTCGTTAAATCAAACCACTCTAGTATCCCCTTAAGGTGATGGAGTCTCTCTGTTTTATCGACATTTTTTATATAAGGATATCTTTTAATTGGCTTTACAGAATTGCAAATTCTTGTACACGATTAAAGTTCGCACAAAAATGAAAGTCAGCCTACTCGACTTTATATAAAAAACGAAAAAAAACTAAATATTCCATTAATTTTTGGCATGTAGAGCTGTCACATGACGATAATATTTGCTTAATACAAAAGTATTATAGTTTATATCTGCAAAACAAGACCGGAGTGACCTAGAGACAACATGCAAGAACAATATTGTGTAATTGGAACTAAGATTAAAAGTCTAGAAGAAAAGATAGGTTTAAATAAAAGTTTATAAATGCAAATACAGCTG
>NW_011967000.1:0-3212 GCF_000949405.1 Vollenhovia emeryi | reverse complement strand
GTTAGGGTACAATTCTGTAAAGCCAATTAAAAGACATCCTTATACATAAAAAATGTCGGTAAAACAGATCTTAAATTTGTTTTTGTAAAAAATAGGGTAAATACGCAGTATAACGCCCACACCTTCGATTTTTGTAAATTTTGCAGAATTTGTGTGCTTTTATGCGTAAAATATATTCTGAAAACGAAAATCGTCGCTCATGTACCGTTTATTTTTCATTCATTTTTAAACTTTTTCACTGTCAGTAAGTAAAATAATGATCATTTTTTAAATATTTTGCAAGCTTAAATTTTTGTTAACCTGTTAATTTATAATGAATATGAAATTACATGAATTTTTACAAAATAGTTTGTGCATTTCTTTAAAATAGAGAAAAATGTCAAATATTCTTTGCTTTAGAATAGTCTGTGCTTTTGATTAAAGCAGAGAATAATGACAAATATTTTCTACGTTGCCGTTAAAATAACCAAGTATAAGCGTCATCCAATCAAGCATTATATAATTTAATTATTTGGATATTATATTTTATTAGAAAAAAACATTTTTATCTTCTCTACAAAAGTATCTTCTCTACAAAAGTAATGATATCATCAAATAGCGCCAACTAAACTGAATATTTATACAAACTAGGTACTGTATTATTTTTTATATTAAAATGTTATACTTAGTCAAACAATCGAGCATGAAATTTTATCGGAAGAAATAAAGGAAATAATATTAATGAGACCAATTTATAATACTTATTCCATAAAAATTTAATGCAAATAAACTTAATACAAAGAAATATTTTATTAAAAGATCGCCTCTTCTAATTTAATTGTGGGATACATATCGATAAAATTTTATGCTCGATTGTTTGGCTATAACATTTTAATATAAAAAATAATACCTATTTTGTATATAAATATTCAGTTTAGTTAGCCCCATTTGATGATATTATTTTTGTAGAGAAGATAAAAATGTTTTTTCCTAATAAAATATAATATATCCAAATAATTAAATTATATAATGCTTGATTAGATTACGCTTATACTTGGCGTCTTTTTAAACCTTTTTTTATTAAAAAAGATTATTTATGGTGATACAGCGTGTGACCAGACCCGCCTTATTGCGATGCAAATGTGTGAATTATAATGTAATGCGTTCTAAAGAAAACTCTAAAAAAAAGGAATTGACGTGTGTACCGGTGTCATGGATGACGTCACTATCTATTCTATCTATTAAGTATAAGATCTATTAAGTTAGCACATTTCAACATAATCGAATGCGACTTATGTAAAAATTTATAGTTATTTGTTGCTAACAAATTGCTCTAGTTTCGATTTTTTGTTTTAGCCGATTCGCTAAAAACAATGGCTGTGCTAACTTAAGACAAAGATTAGCACAGAAAAAAATCGAAATAAATTATCAATTAAATGCAACTACAAAAATACATATTTGTTGTTTAGTTTTCTGCTTTTTTTCCTTTGTGACTGTGCTAACTTTTGTCTTAAGCTAGCACAGCCATTGTTTTTAGCGAATTAATAAACGTGGCGACGTGTTGGCAAAATGATTTTACTCTGCTAACGATATCACGTATGTGCTGGCACAGTAATTTCAGCATAATTATACGCGACTTATGTAAGAATTGCTATTTTTTTATAATCAATTGCTGTAATATCGAATTTTTTACTCCAGTCGATAAAATTATTCTGCTCACGTCAGCGCAGTATAGAATATATTAAAAACAGTAAGATTTATCTAATCCAATAAAATATGAGATCTGCGAAAAATCAGTAATATTATAATACATTCTATAATAATGCGTTAATTTTTGTTTGCTGTTTACCTAATAATACTCAACTTGTACGGTCGTGATTATGCAAATAAATATTTTGTTCTTAGAGCACAATATAATACTAATCGTTCTCGTCCGACGTTTAAAACGCTTGTACATTCTCCTTTAGAAATCAGTGTGTAATAGACTTATCGCGAACGCAGTAGCATTTCGCATTCTGTACTGTGTTCCCAGTATTTATCGGACAGACCCACTTGTTATAACCGATTAAGAAACAACCGGTCAAGGTAAGTTAACACGATTTAATTATTTCTTTAACTAAATATATTATTTCACAACATCAAATTTTGTTGACCGTATATCTGACAATTTTAATGTTTAAACATCGCTACGTTTCGACCATGGGTTTTGGTCCTTTTTAAACGATCTGACAATACACATTAGAGATTTACAAATTAATACATAAATAAAGTAAACAAGTCCGAGATATTAAGTTCACAGTTACAAAAATTATTATATAATTGTTAGAGCTATTACCTAGGATAGTCATATACATAGACTCGTGTGTATTTTGATGATGTAGAAAGGATTCCTCGCTGAAAATACCCGATTCAAACCGATAGATGTCGTATTGGTTTCCATAAAAATTAATCGGTTTCAATTCGATATCAATCGGGTCAGTCGGGCACCGGATTGGAAATGCAAGATCAATCGGATTCAATCCGTAATCTGATTCAATCCGGTATTTCCAGATAGAATTGAAGCAGTAACAATCGGTTTCTATCGGATTTTCTGACGAAGTCTATCAATCGTTTTTAATACAACTTTTCCGGATTGACTTCAATCCGCGCCAATCGGTTCCAATCGGCGAATTTGTATCTGAATTGTCTATTGTTTTTAATGCAACTTTTCCGGATTGACTTGAATCCGCGCCAATCGGTTCCAATCGGCGAACTTTTATCACGGGTTGAAACCGATAGACGCGGATCAAAATCTATCTGGAAATTCCTGATTGAACACGATTCAAATCTGACCCTATCCGCGTCAATCGGTATTTTCCGCATCAAGAATCCAGATTCATGCGGATTCAAAAATTTCAATCGATTTTAATCGGGTATTTTCAACAGGGTTGTCATGTATAATCACATACTAAAAATGAGAGCGTTAGAGAGAGAGAGAGAGAAAGATGCAGAAATTTGGGTTGAAATTAATAATATATAGACTTACATGCTATGAGAATTTTGTGTTGGAGTTTGCTACACGATAACATTACTTGAGAGATGACGGAGCGTGGCTGATTAAAATAAAAAACTCGATTGTATTATAAAGAAAAAAGATGTCTTAACCAATGAAAATCTCAACGCTATTTATGACCGCATAATTGACTGAGTCATGCATCTCTCAAGTAATTATGTTCTCAAGTAGCAAACTCCAA
>NW_011966999.1:76236-102230 GCF_000949405.1 Vollenhovia emeryi | reverse complement strand
CCCTGTATATATGTGTATATATACATATACCTAGAACCTTACACATTTAGGGATAAAATAAAACAAGTTTTTGTGAAAAAATATAATATTTATTGCTACAGAGTAGTATCGGGCGGACGGCTAAGAGGTGGAGAGGGTACCGCTGTGCACTGGCAATGGCCGAATACATTAATTAAGTATCAGTTAGAGACATGAATGTTATGATTTTGTTGAAATTCTGATTTTCCGGAACAGAAGACATCAATTACTGGACACGGGACAAGCTTAAGAATTCCGGGACTTTCCCGGAAATCCCGGCCATCTGGCAACCCTAGGAGGGACAACACCATAAAGAGCAAAAGGGTTAGAAAACAGGAGGATGCCGCAATGGTTGTTGTGGAAACTCCCCTGGATGACATGGACATTAAGATGCTTAATGATGTCGCGCTAGAAAACCTAGATAGAGTAGAGAGACTGAGAGGTAAGTCCAAGAACATGAACGGGCAAGTATCAGGACAAATGAAGAAATCGATTGAGAAAGTGGGTGAGGTGTTCGGGACACTGGCAAGAAGATTGGAAGCACAGGGGGACATAAAATACCTGGAAATTAAGAATGCAGAGCTGGCAGCACAGGTGGCGAATCTTAAGAGGAACGAAGAAATTAGAAAGAGGGAAGTTCTTACGTTAGAAAAGGAAGTACAAGAGCTAAAATGGGAACTCAAAAATATTAGAAGCGAAATTGAGACACGAGCTGCGGCAGGGCCGGAAAAAACTCCACAACAGCTGCTGGAAAAGCCAATAAAGCGGAGGGCTAAAATGCTGTCGATAGGAAGTGGACGTACGGGAACGGATAGCGAGACGCACGAGAGGCGAGAGGGAGCGCAGAATGAAAAGACGGAAACGGACCGGGAGATCACAGAAGACAGGGGTGACCGGCTGTACGCATTAAACCGAAAGATTGATGAGTTAATCGGCTTCCGAAATGAGTACAAGAAGATCGTAGGTGGAACGAGTAGAACAAGCGATAAAAGGAAGGAGACGCCTAGAGACAAGAGGTTGAAAGGGAGAGGGCCGGTTATAGTATCAAACGTACAGCTGGCGCCCCCAAGAGAAGAGAGAGATCGGATGAGAGAAGAGGAACGGAGGAGGAATGAGTACAATGGGGTGATAGAGGTGGCTACACCCTCTAGACAAAGGCAAGATGGACGGGCGGCGGGCGGAAAAAGGAGGAGACCTCCGCGAACGGCGGCGGTTACGATAACGGGGAAAGAGGAAGGCTTTTGCTACGCTGACGCGCTAAAAAAGGCGAGGAGCGATATCGCCTTGACGACTTTAGGAATAGAACGCTCCCGTATTAGGAAAGCGGCAAACGGCGGAATATTAATAGAAATACCGGGCCCAGAAGGGGCGTCTAAAGCGGATCCTAGCGGAGAAATTAAGAGAGGTGTTAAATAACGCGACTATTGGCAGGCCCACGATTAGAGGAGAGATTAGATTGTTAGGCCTAGATGACTCGGTAACAACAGCAGAGATGGCGGATATCATTGCGGAAATAGGAACATGCCGAGTAGAAGAGATCAAGGTTGGAGCGATTAGGCCTATGAAAAATGGGATGGGCACGATATGAGCACAGTGCCCACTGCCGGCAGCGCTGGCACTGGAGGCAAAAGGAAGGGTAAAAATTGGGTGGTCATCGGCAAGAGTTGTTATGCTGGAAAGAAGACCTATACAATGCTTCAAGTGCTGGCATTTCGGGCATATAAGCAGAAACTGCACGGAAAGGAAGGATAGGACGGGCTCGTGCTTCAGATGCGGTCAGACAGGGCATGTTGCTAACCATTGCGCGAACGAGGCTAGCTGCCCGGTCTGCAGGGACGAGGGTCTGGCGCATGACCATAGGTTCGCATCCCAAACATGTAGGTATAGAGTCCCTCTAGGTGGAGGAAACGGGGGTAACGAACGAAATGGCGGGTAAACTACGGATTTTGCAGTGTAATTTGAACCATTGCTGGAATGCTTTTGATATGATGAAGCACTATTCCACAGAGGAAAACATAGACTTCTCAATTATCTCGGAACCACCGCCAACGGAAAGTAAAGATGATTACGTGACTAGCAGAAATGGTAACGTAGCCATAATGCGTCATAGACTAGCAGAATTCAAACCAATCGCGAGGAATGACAACTTTGTGATTGCAAAGATAGGGAAATTGTATATAGTGGCGGTATACCTATCCCCGAGCATTGGTTTGAATAGTTTTAGCAATAGTTTGTATATACTAAAGGATACCATTAGGGGTCTACAGCTCCCATATATTGTGGGGGGTGACTTCAATGCGCACTCTGCAATGTGGGGATCTAGACGAACGAACAGGAGAGGGAATGTGCTAGCGAATTGGGCCGCAGAGCTGGGTCTCTGTTTGGCCAATATAGGAACGAACCCTACATGCGTTAGACATACGGGCACGTCAATAGTAGACTTAACTTGGGCGACGGCTAACTTGATGAATAGAATAAGTGAATGGAGAGTATGCGGGGATACGGAGACACTCTCAGACCACTTATACATAAGGTTTGAAATGGCGCTACATAATGCCAATTCATATTGCAGAATAGCCCCTAGAGTTAGGTGGAATTTTAAAAAACTAGACCGAGAGTTCTTTGAGGAGGCTCTGGAATGGAGCTGCGCAGTGGGACCAACAGCAGGGGATTTGGAGACGGCGGATGGTCCGGCCTGGTGGTTGAGGCGGGTGATGTCTGAGGCTTGTGACGCGGCGGCACCCAGAGTCGCCAGGAAACCACGGAAACAACAGGCGTATTGGTGGAACGAGGAGCTGGGTACTCTGAGGAGAGATTGCATTAGGGCCCGCAGACTGTGGTCAAGAGCCAGACGAAGGAGGGAAGACCCTAGGGAACCGGAACTGGCTAACGCGTACCGGGCGGCGAGGGAATGCTTGCGTAGGGAGATCGGTAAAGCAAAGAGCCTAGCTTGGTCAGCTCTGATTGAGGAAATAGACAGGGACCCATGGGGCCTGCCCTATAAAGTAGTAATGAAAAAGATAAGGAAGGCCGACGCAAGTTTGACGAACACACTAGATCGCGAGGAAATGGACTCGCTACTTGACTCACTGTTCCCGAGGGGTAGGCCGCCACGGACACTGGATTGGCATGCTCTGGGATACAGGTGGGAAGACGCAATGCAGATAACGCCAACAGAAGTAATGGGGGCTATCAAAAGCAGGAAAAAGATGAACACAGCACCGGGCCCGGATGGAATATCAATTCGCTTCTGGAAGAAAGCCCCGATTTGCTTAATTAGGAAAATAGCAGACTGCTTCACGGCATGCCTGAAAAACGGCACTTTCCCAAGGCCATGGAAAAGGGCGAGCTTGGTCTTGCTCCCTAAAGGCAAGATCATGGAGGGAGGAAAAGTAAAGGCAAGACCTATCTGCCTCCTTGACGACATCTCCAAGATATTGGAGAAGGTAATGGCGGACAGGATTATGGACTACATCAAGGACAAGGGGTATGCAAACTTTTCTGAAAACCAATACGGCTTCCGTAAGGCGAGATCCACCACGGACGCGATAAAGGCGGTACAAAAGACAATACAAGAGGCCACAAACCAGGGCAAGGTGGTCATCGCGGTTGCATTAGATATCAAAAATGCATTTAACTCGCTTCCGTGAAGGACTATTAAGGACGCGCTCGAAAGGAAGAGGATACCTAAATATATCCGTAGGTTCGTGCATGCGTACCTGTCGGACAGGGCCGTGATGTACAGGGATATCTTTGGCCGAAGGGTGGAAAGATCGGTGGAGGCGGTACCACAGGGCTCCATATTGGGGCCCCTCCTGTGGAACCTGTCATACGACCTCGTGCTTAGGCAAAGAATGCCGCCTGAGTATCAGACGTTTGGGTCCGCGGACGATACAATGATCGTGGTGACCGGGGACGATGATCAGGGGGTATGTTATCTGGCGGAGGACGCGGTCCGCTTGGTTAGGAGGAGATTAGACGAAATGGGGCTGACCTTGGCCGAGGAAAAGACGGAAATAGTAGCATTTCCGAGGATGCGTAGGATTAGGGAGATTGTGATTGGGGGGGCTATGGTTAAGATGAAGTTTTATGTGTATGCCAATGTGTGTGTGAATCCTTGGGGAAAATAAGTTCTTCCGTAGGTAGATTTACAATAACGTATGCGTTTATTCTGGATACAGCAACGGACAAAAATATACGACACCCAAAGTATCTGCCGAGATCCGTGGAGAGCTTAAAAAAGAAAAAAAACTATTCTGCGCACGCGCAAAGGTGCCAACATAAATCTAGAAACAGGCGCACCAATCTTTACTCTATACTGTCTCTATGAGAGAAGCAGTTTTGCCAATCTTAACAATCTTAACACTCCGCCTCAAATCTGCTGTATCACATAGAGTCTTTAATTAACATAAGTTCGAAGTCCAAGTCTTTTACATAATCCTTTGAATTTTTCTTTTGTCAACGCCTTTGTAAATATGTCAGCAACTTGGTCTTCTGATCGGATATAATTGACAAAAAGTTTCTTATTATCAACTAAATCCCGCACAAAATTGTATTTTATGTCGATATGCTTAAGACGTTTGTGTTCCCACTTTCTCAATGCATGGATGCATGATTGATTATCCTCATACACTAACAGTGAATCTATTCTTATTGCATCCAGCTCAAACAGCAAATTCTTAAGCCACAAATATTCATTTACACACATAGCCAATGCAACAAACTCTGCTTCTGTTGAAGATTGTGCTACAGTACTTTGTTTTTTTGTTCCCCAACAAATTGTATTACCATAAAGTTTATAAAGATAACCTGTAGTCGACTTCCGGTCTTCACCATTCCCCCAGTCAGCATCAGCAAATGCAATCAGAGGTTCTCTGTTAGCATCACTTTGTCTTTTAAACATGAGTCCATAGTCTTGGGTACCTTGAATGTATCTCAAAACTCTCTTTAACCCTTTCCAGTGACTTTCCTTAGGGTCATTTTGATATCTACTCAGATAGTTAACAGAGAAGCTCAGATCAGGTCTCGTTGTTTGCGTTAAGTACATTAAACACCCGACTAACTCACGATATGGCTTATCAGGACCTATACTAGCACCATCTTGAACTACAAAACCCGTTTCCATTGGAGTTTCGCTTGATTTGCACTCACCCATATTAAATCTATACAGTAGTTTCTTATAATATGCTTGTTGACTTAGAAACATTCCTTCTTTGGTCTTTGTTACCGTAATTCCTAAAAAGGTGTTCAGCCTTCCCATATCTTTCATTGAAAATCTACTCATTAAAGCTGATTTTATTACAGCAAGCTTATTCTCACTATTTCCTGCAATAATTATATCGTCGACATATAGTAATAAATAGATTATCGCATCCGGAAACTTTCCTATATATAAGCAGCGATCTGCACTAGAGTGTGACATTCCCAAGTCTTTCATGAAGCTATCAAAGGTATGATTCCACTCACGAGGAGCCTGTTTAAGACCGTAAAGTGCTTTATTTAGCCTACATACTTTGTTACTACTTGCTAGAACTCCCTTTGGTACCTTCATATATACCTCCTCCTTCAACACACTATGCAAGAATGCATTCTTAACATCCAACTGATATACTATTAAATTTCTTTCATTAATAACTACTAAAAGAACTCTCAACGTTGTCAAGCGCGCAACAGGAGCATATGTTTCTGTGTAATCAAAGCCATAATGTTGTGAACAGCCCTTAATTACTAACCTTGCTTTATGTCGATTGATATTACCTTGACTGTCGCATTTTATACTAAAAACCCATCGACTGTCTATCACCTTCTTTCCTTGAGGTAAATCGCACAACGTCCATGTATGACTCCGTTCTAATGCGTCAACTTCCTCTTTCACCGCATTCATCCAATCTTCCTCGTCCTCTCTGCCATGGATATCCTCGTATCTTCCCGGTATATCTTCCAGAAAAACTTCTGCATTGTATGCCAATACCGCAAAGTCCTCCATCCATCTAGGCTTGGTTTTGGTTCGAGTACTTGAACGCCTCATAGATTCCGTTGCACACTCATTCTTCTCGAGTACTGGTTGACCAACATCCTCATTCTTCTCGAGTTCCTCAACAGCCACATCAACGGAGCCCACTGATTCTTGATCTTCAGTATCACTCGCTTTTTCTTCTCGTTCTGCAGCCTCATGAAGCCAGGAATCACTATCTAGGGAAGTTATCTCAAATCTTGTCTCATCAAACTTCACATCTCTTCCATAGTATATTCTACCTTCCTCTGGACTCCAGAGTTTATATCCATTGATGCAATATCCAATCATTTGACATTGCAGGGTCCTCGATGCAAATTTATCTCCTATTAATTGTTTAGGCTGCCGAAGATATGCAAGACAACCAAAAATCTTCAGTTTTCCAAGATTAGGTTTCGTTCCGTACCATAACTCTGCTGGTACCTTCCTCTCAAGCGCGCTTGTTGGACTTCGGTTGCTCAAATACACCGATGTTCTTACAGCATCCATCCAGAACTGTTTTCCCATCTTCGAGTTTAGCAGTAAACAGCGAGCCTTATCACAGATGGTTCTATTCAGCCGCTCCGCGACGCCATTCTGTTCTGGTGTGTATCGCATGGTGAATTCAAATATGATCCCTTTAGCCTCAAAATGCTCCTTCATTTCTTTTGACAGATATTCTCCTCCATTATCGCACCTGAATCTGCTCAACCTGCAGTTAAAATGAGCTGTAGCCATCGCCTCATATACCTTGTAGTAGTGGAATACCTCCGCCTTGGACCTCATTCCATATACGACTGTGAAATGAGTGTAGTCATCTGTGAATGTAACAATGTATTTACATCCATCATATGACATTGGAGTAATTGGACCAAAAACGTCGCTATGTATGAGTTGTAACGGTCTGGTTGCCCGAACACGCTTTTGATTGTGTGGAAGTTTCGTCTGCTTCCCTCCAACACAAACTCCACACACACCGACTGGCTCAGCCCCTTTCTTAATATTCATTCCTTCCACCTGAGACGGCAAACCTTTAAGTGAATCAAAATTTAAATGTCCTAGTCTTTTATGCCAAACCTCAACACTTTCCGACATTAGAGCTGTTTCTTCGCGGGCGTGTAAATTTAACACGTACAATCCTTTTTTATTTTTCTCCGTGACCGCCACGACGCATCCACTCTTCTCGATAACCCCCATTCCGTTTTCGAACACGACGCGATAACCGCTTCTCTCAAGTTTTCGTACTGAGAGAAGGTTATGATCTAAGTTCGGAACAATTAACATGTCTTTAATCGTAATTTGTATTGTCTTTCCGTTCACAAAACTATTCACTTCCAATTCACCTACTTTATGTGCGTGAAGTACGACCCCGGATTTAGCTACCTTAACTCTTACAGGATGCTCGAGAGTTTTCACTTTGTTTAATACTAACCTCTCATTCGCTAAGTGCTCCGTAGCACCTGAGTCTAATGCAATGTCCGGCATTTCATTCCTCTCCGTGTATGACACGAAACTATACGCTTGTGACTCGTCTTTCGGTTTCACAGTATCAGAACTTACTGCTGTATTCGCCGATTTCTCCTGCTTGTCTGATTGATTCTTCTTACACTCTACACGTTTATGTCCGAGTCCACCACAATTATGACAGCGAATTTTAAATCGATTTCCTCCGCCTGTCCTCGATTTTCCCGAAGAATTCGTCTTGTTTTGATGAGCTGAGAAAGCCGCCGACGATTCTGCTTGAGTCTGCTTTTTCTTACTGAAGTCAGCACGTTTCGCTTCCTCGTCCATTAACCTGTTCTTCACGAACGCAATTGTCAGTTTGTCCGCCGTGAGCGTCTCGATTGCCGTAACAACATGGTTGAATTTCACTGGCATTGTCAGCAATAGATGGCAGACCATGTCTGTCTCTTCCAGCGTGGCGCCCGTTGACCGTAACTCTCTAATCACTCTATCAAAGGCTAGAAAATGATCCGCCAATGTTTCTCGAATCGGATTGAATTTCATTGACAGGAGTTTCTTCCGCAATAATAGCTGGCTCGCAATGCTCTTCCGTTCAAATGTTTCCGTTAACAGCATCCAAATACCATGCGCACTGTCGCAATCCTTCACATATTCTAGATGACTATCTGCTACACGTTGGATAATCTGCGAGCGACATTTCCGGTCACGTTTTTCCAGATTCTTAAGCTCTGTTTCTTTCCTAACTTTTTCTTCTGCCGTGTCCCTATCCAGAAAAGCAACCATTGTATTATATGGTTCCTTCACAAATTCCAGCAGTTCCAGTTCATTTAGAAGCGTCTCCATCCTAAATTTCCAATTCCCAAAATTCGTACCGTCGAATAAAGGAATCTTATACTTCTCCACATCCGCCATTGCTTCTGACCACGTTCTCGCCACAAGGATCAAGCACCGATAAAACTTTTATACACCTAGGCACACTGGGCACACTGGGCCCATAACCTGAAGTTTTATGTGTATGCCAATGTGTGTGTGAATCCTTGGGAAAATAAGTTCTTCCGTAGGTAGATTTACAATAACGTATGCGTTTATTCTGGATACAGCAACGGACAAAAATATACGACACCCAAAGTATCTGCCGAGATCCGTGGAGAGCTTAAAAAAGAAAAAAAACTATTCTGCGCACGCGCAAAGGTGCCAACATAAATCTAGAAACAGGCGCACCAATCTTTACTCTATACTGTCTCTATGAGAGAAGCAGTTTTGCCAATCTTAACAATCTTAACATAAGATAGGGAGGGAGCTTAAATACTTGGGGGTGACGATCGACTCCGCGTGGTATTTCAGACCACACCTGGAGGCAGTGGCGGCTAAGGCACTCAATATGAGCGGGGCCCTGAGCAGATTGATGCCGAACTTAAGAGGACCAAGCGAGCATAAAAGAAGACTATTTTACACTGTGGTCTTGTCGGTTGTGATATACGCGTCGCCGGTGTGGAGTCCGACATATAGCAGAAACAGGAGATTGCACCCTATACTAAGAGGCGTTCAAAGAACGATAGCACTGCGGATGGCGGCGGCATACAGGACGACCTCGCTGGACGCGGCAACGCTTCTGGTCAGGGTGCCGCCCGTGGAGTTTCTGCTGACGGCGAGGGAGAGACTGTACGAGAAGGGCAGCGCTGCCCGGGCGGCCGGAGCGTGGACCAGGGAGGCGGCTGAGGAGGCAAGGGCGGAAATCTCAGAACAGACTAGAGCGGAGTGGAGAGAGCACCTGGGAAAGCTAAATGTCGCGGGTGCTAGGACAAGAGAGGCTATACTACCAGTGTTTGAGGAATGGATGAACCGGGGTTACGGAAAAGTTACCTTTAGGATAACCCAGCTGCTGACGGGTCACGGGTGCTTTGGGACCTACCTCAGACGGATAGGTAAGGCGGTGTGCCCGTACTGCTGGGAAGAAGGAGGGGAAGGGGAAATCGACTCAGCAGAGCACACGATTGCGGACTGCAGAACCTGGAGTGCGGAACGCGCGGAGCTAACCACGGTGATTGGAGAAGACCTGTCTCTGAGAGGAGTGGTGCAACAGATGGTCGAGACGAGGGAGAAGTGGGCCGCTTTCTCTCTCTTCGTCGAGAGGGTAATGAGGAGCAAGGAGGAGGCTGAACGGAGACGCCAAGAACAGGAGCGGGAAGCCCAAATGGCCGCGGGGGGAAGGGTGCTAGATGGCCGTGGCGCTGGAGGAGCACGGGGATCAGAGGAGTGGACTCGGACGACCACCTGGACCGCTCAGAGGATTGAAGCCCCTTGAATGACAGGTATGAAGAGGGCGGCGGGGACGGGGGCCTTCGGGACCCCCCCTCTTCTGGGGGGGGCCTCGGACGGCCCCGTTCCTGCTGCAGGGGGTGGGCCCCCCTCCCCCGAGTCTCCCCTGTGTGGAGGCCCCGGGGGGGGGGGCCCATCTCACCTGGTTCCGGCCGCGAGGGGGGACGGACGGAATATGAGAGAGCTGCGCGCGCGGAAATGGGGAGATAAGGTGGTGAATGGGGTGCGCGCGCGCGGATGTGGCGAGGGCGACGGGATCCTCTCATTGTGGGAGGACGATAGAGAGTGGGCTGGGACGCGGGGCCCCAGGATGGGGCCTCGCACCCCGGCCCGCGACGTGGGCTTTCGTGTGGATGCTGCGGCGGCTGCGGCTCAAAGGATGGCTGGGCGAGTCCGCATCTCGTGCGGCCATCCGGCGAGGGGACGCGCACGGGGGCGCTCCTATCGGCGTGTAACTTGGTTGCGTGCGGATGGAGTCCTCCTCGAATAGCTGCGGTATATCCTGCACGATTGCTCGCGTCCTTGGGGGCGAGGGGGCCGTTGTTGCTGGCGTTGCGGCGGCGCGGTTCCCGTCAGGAAACTTATCTCTCGGTTTGTCGGATGTGCAAACCGAGAAACTGGGTGTCATGTGGCGGGGAAAAAAAATTTCCTAGGAATACACATGGTTTTAGGTTAGGTTTTGCTACTCGTACGCAATTAAGTACTGTGAGGTTAGAAGCATTTCGGGCGCATGTCGCGAGGGTTGTCAAGGACTGGAGTATGCTTCGGCGGTCCCCGGTTCTTGACGCCGACCCAATAAGAGGTCTTGAGGGAGAGTTTTTAGTGCGGTGCAAATCCCACATACCCCTATGGGCCGGCCCATAGGAAATGGTCGAGCCATTTTCTCTTCCTGCCGAAAAACAAAAAAAAAAGGTGTCACGCCGCAAATGATTAAACAACTTCGATAGCCGATTCCATTACAACAAATCATTTTAAATTATTATCCATGTACTGACTTATAGTTCAGACATATGTAATAATAAAAACACCAATAATTATGCATTATAGAGTACTTCGAAATATTGACTTTTGGCCAGGTTTTTGGGATTTGGGATCACTGTGCGTTGTTGTGCGTGCTGTCCTGAAATGCGTCGCGATGATCGTCGGGAGCACGATCGCACTGCGTGTCCGCTGTGCTCCTCGAATGGCGCCAATTGCCGGCGCATGCGCGGTACTGCGCGAATCGAGTCAACGCGGTGCCCCTTGCCTATTTGAGCGGTGATTTTTCTATGTGTAGTCCTTAATGGGGAAAAGATTTTGCGAAAATATGAGCGCGCGCCTCTCGCGCATTCGTCCTAAAAAGAAGTAAAAAGAAGTTAAAAGAAGTTAAAAGTTAAAAGAAGTTAAAAATTTTCTAGTAAGACTGTGGTGTACGGTATATCTTTTAGTGACTACGTGGCTCATCGGGTAGCACTCGTGTCTCGTAAGTGCGAGATCGCTGGTTCGAGTCCCCGTCTGCGGTCTTTTTTTTATATAATTTTTTTCACTTTCAGTATTTAGCCGAGACTCTGTCCACTGTTACGTAATCGTGATCTTGTAACAGTGGAAGAAGCAGTAAAGGTCAAAGCTTATATATAAATTAGAATTTGCAGCTTTTGTATCAGTCTTAAAATAGTTTACTCTATTTTCTAATTTATATCTATTTTTTATTTCTTTCTTTTTTAATATTGAAATTTGAAATTATATAAAATTTTCTACTATCCGAAACATTTATATTTTTCGTTTGTTACAAGAAAGTTGTAATTTTTACTTGTTTATTTTTCAGAAATAGTGCTAATTAGTGGAAAATTATAGAACACTTGTATACACTTCACATAACATATAATGTATGTTATATGTATTTATATTTATTTACAGAACAAGTAATGGAAAAAGTATCGTAATTAATGCCATGTTACATGATACAATTTTACCAATCGGCACACTACAAACTATTTCTTGCAAGTTGAAGGTTCAGATAATGGAGAATCATATCTTATTACGGAAGGATCCACTGAAAAAAGTGAAACTGTTAAAAACTTGTTTTTCTTCCTCGTGTTCTAGGCTTTTTATCAAGTTCGTTCTGGTACTTTGAGCATTTGGTTTTTGCCGAATGTTAAAACCTGTATTTAAAAAAACGGATTTTTATCTCATATTGTAAATCAATGCATATTAATTTTTTATCACTTCTTTTTTAATTTTTTAATTTGAATCAATCATCGAAGCAATAATTGTATGCAAATTTTTCATGCTGAAAGTTATAATTTAGTTTGATGAAAAATATTAAGCTGCACAAGAAGAACGTGCAATATAACCATAATAAAAAAACGTATAGTTAGGATATCGTCAGTTTTGTCCGGCGGACAAATCTTTAGAGAGCATCATATTAAAAGCACATTTAAAAAGTATGTATTAAATATAAATAGTTTGATATGATATATTCAACTTTTATTTATATTCGATAATAATAGTATAATTATGTACATCGTTATATTTATAATTACATAGGTAATGCTGTCGCAAAGGTATAATACTTGACAGATCGAATATTACGCAAGATTCTTGAAAATATTATCAGCATTTATCTATTTATGCGTATACGCATCTTATTTTATACATATACACATATACATACATTCATATAGATTTGGTACGTTTTATGTATGTATACGCATATACGTTTAAATAGTACGATGCGTGATACATTTGGTCCATCGAGATTTGCATCATCTATAAACGCATCGTCCTATTATATATTTTTACATATGTTCTTCTACTCATATACTCGATCGCGTCTATCGATGTCGCAATTCACAAATGGACCACTGTAATGTACAGCAGCAAGCCCGTCTAAATCTAAGACTGTCGTAAATTCTTGAGAGCGCACTACCCATATTCACAATTGGAAGGACACTTGCAAAACATTTTTGCCACAGAAAGTTGTACGCGTGTATTATATCAGAGTCATTATGATCTCTCGTCCGTTGTTGCGTTGCGTGCTGATGCCTCGCACATCATCTCCGGACCCGTGATACTTTTTCTAATGTCATTAAACCAAAAAAGGAGTTCGATACAGCGTCGAAAATCTCACGTTGAAAAAAGTAATTTGTAAAAAAGTGCATCAAAGGCATAAATCTCAGTGATAATAATCACACAAAAAAAATCTTATCTATTTTTCATTAATCTTCGGACATCGAAAAGTAAGTCGGATTTTTCACCCAATTTATTTGCAATTAAATTAAAATATATTGATATTTTGGATATTTAGGAATTACTAATTCTTTTCTTATTTAATTATTACTTGTGACAAAAACTTTGGTAAATCGCTTTTTGAAATAATATCGAGAAATTTGAACTTAAAGAACTTGACATTCTTTATTTGCGAAAGATAAAGGGCGCAAAAGAATGTACGAGATGACCTATTTTGGATATCCATGTTATTTCCGCTGTGACCACTAATCATCGGTGAGAGCGATAGATAAAACAACCTACGCAAGATTTTTATACAGTATCGACGGTACTGTTACAAGTGTTGCTATTGAATATAAATCTTCAAATATTAATCTAAAAGTATTAAAATATAGAGGACACTCTTTCGCATGAATCTTTTTTTGACGTTTTGTATTTAGTACATCATGGTACATATCTCGCGTCAGCATTAACGTTACGAGAGTATTATTAGTTAGTTAAACAGATCGCAGAATATTATTCTTCGCAATACGAAGTACGATCGCAAATCCAATCGCGAACGCTGTCCACAATAAACAACAATATATTTTCTCTAGAAAAATACGTATCTTTGCTTCCCCCCGAAATATGAAAGGCAGAAACAGGCACGAACAAATTAGCAGCGTACGTTTGCTTGTTAGTCGACAACTTTGAGAAAATATGGCATCTAATAAAAAACAAGATACGCAAGAATAAATTTATTTGATTGCATTACAATTACATTACTTAATCTTTGCAAAACTGTTCCTTGTGATTATTACAATTGTACTTAACAACAGTTAATCGTAAAATTAATAATCGATATTACATGTAACACGTCGAATAGTTCGTTAGAGACTCTGTATATCCATTTCTCTTTCATTTCTCAGATTGAAAGATTTGTTTGTTGTGTGAAGAATTGCTGTCGTTCTGGATTTGCCCGTACTTCGCGAAATTTTTATAAGCGCAAAGTGGAAACTTGCTATCAAGTTCCAATTAGTTTCCGACCTTTAAATTCCCAATGAAAAAGAAGGTAACATTATAATCCTAATCATTTATCATTTAAATTCTCGATTATATATAATATGTGTAATCGTCTTTCTTCGCTTCCTTTTTACAACTATTTTTATATATGCCACGATATCATATCTACAATGCTGCGTTATTTTGAATAAAGTTCAAATGAACGATATAATTTTTCGTTCTTAATTATTTAAATTAATCTATCGTAAAGAAGAGATCCATTATGGATGCCACATTAAGGAACTACGTAAATACCGGAGGATAAAGTTCGCGTTGTAAAAAGCTTACGCGGTACATTTTACGTTGTAATAAATTTTGTCAGTTATCGGATAGTAAATGTATGAATATTAAAATTTTATTTGTTAAAGATAATTTTTGGTGGGTATCTAAAAATGATTTTGCTTCCAAAATAGCGACAGTTTTGCTGTAATAGCAGAATGCACCCGTTGAAGGATTATTGTAATTTCAGTAGCAAATTTTTCTCCATTTGTAGAGATTGAGAATCTATAGGATCAATTCCGGCGCAAATCACGAACGTCAGTTTCACCTATTGAATTTATTTGTCGGGCAAGTCGTTAATGCTGTAGGTAAATTTGAAAATTCGATCGTCTCTGTGCGAAGAGTGTGTATAAGACGCATACAAAAGTGAGTGGGTAACACGTTCTCGTTATTTCGTTGCGAAACTTTGAGACAATTTTCAGTGTGACCTAGGATTGCCGTTCGCACTAAAGAAACGCGTCGCACACAAATCACTCGATGTAATGTCATCATATGCTGTATTCTTGAGAACGTCAGCATATGTGCGGGAGGAATAGACCTTATCTAAATAGGATCTCTCTTAAAATCCTCCGTGCGCAGGAGGAATAGATTTTATATCTTATCTATATAAATAGGATCTTAAAATAAATTATAGCTTAATAATAGCCAATAACGGTATCTTACAATAACTGATAATGAATTAGAACGCTATCGTTTGTCTATCTGTATGTTATTACGTCTTTGAATCACAGGAAAGTAAAATAAAACTTTGATTCCGGATAAAGATTGCGGCAAGTGCTCTCCGACAACAACGCGTCACACATGTCCAGCATTCGAGCGCATGTACAATTTATCCCTTCGCTAGTTTCTCCCCTTAAATCGCTAGGTTCTATGTGTATACATATATATATATATATATATATATATATACACGACGAGTATACACGAGATTGTAAATCCTAATTGTCAAAAGCACGGTCGCGCTCTACGGATTCTTCATTTCTCTTACGTCTAATATCGGCGTGATTGCGGCCGGACTCGAATAGATGGAGCATAGAAAATTGTTTTACAATAGACAACTAGAAGGCAGAAACGAATTTTAGATGTACGGTCCCACTTTTTACACATTTATACCAACTAGCATCGGCAGGCTGGGCGTCTACGTGTAAAACGTCATTCTTTAATAATTTACGCATAGAATCAAAATTATTCCCCGCGTGCTTTTCTTCGGATACGTTATATTAATTGCTAAGCTGAAAAACGACGTCGCTATTTTACTCTTCGCCCATTTAATCACGATCTTCATTAAGGAGCTTGCCAAAATAGTGCAGATTCAAACGTGTGCCAAGTTCCTTGCTTTATACATTAGCAGATTTCCTGTAATTGTTCGCGAGGTCTTAGGATAGATATTTTACACGTAGAAGAATATATACATAAATGTCCAGCGTGACTCGAAGGAGAAAGATTCCGTGAGGACGTTCCGTTAAAGACGAGAGAGCGATAACGGAGAGGTTTGATGTACCTTCTAAATTCATATTTACCCTAGCGCATACTACGTAGTATATAGGCACATGATCCACGAAAACGCGCGCGTTTAGAAAAGATTCGTCGATCGTTCAGATCCACCCGTGATCGTTTAGAGGACTAGACGAGATTTACAGGAATTAGCGGTGCTGCTTTTAATATCATTAGCGCGAGATGTGTCGACTGAATTAGACTAGTCTGTTGGACGTCGGCGATAAGAGAATATATCGACGTGTCAGTCTAAACTAGAGCGGAGGTATCTGAAGTTTTTTACGACAGGCAGAAAGAGAGAGAGAGAGAGAGAGAGAGGCGATCCCTCGGACACGGTTTTCTAACTTTCCGCTAGAGTAGATTGCGTGTTATCACATTTTAAGCCGCGAGAGAGTAGCGAACTTCTTGTTCGATTCGATCATATAACTTTCTACGTTATTACTAGTTTAATGTTGATATATTCGCGTTTAATTAAATTTATTGTAGGAAAAGACGACTTATCATTTGTATGCAATAAGTCTAGTTTGTCGCCTTACTATTACTAAGTATGTATATACTCTACTAACTCTACTAACCCGATCGCGTGAGTACACGGTTTGCGTGTTTATTATGTATAATGTATACATACGTTTAATGATAAAAATTATATTACATATTTTTTTCGGCCGATTCACGAACACTACTTGCATTTTGAGATCCTTTATAAGAGTATTCTGTGATATATATATATATATATATATATATATATATATATAATACTAGAAATTTATTCGTATCTACAATTATATATCTCTTTTTAATTATTTTGCAACAATTAATTATCACGATTTTCAAAGAAAATTATAATTAATGTTTTCGATCCATCATGATTCAATTATATTGAAACAAATC
Source organism: Vollenhovia emeryi (assembly GCF_000949405.1). NCBI lineage: Eukaryota > Metazoa > Arthropoda > Insecta > Hymenoptera > Formicidae > Vollenhovia > Vollenhovia emeryi. The sequence goes on along the minus strand of NW_011966999.1, from coordinate 85,525 downwards.
GCAGAAATTTTTTAAGATTGCAACAGTTTCAATTAGAACTTTTATACATATAAATAAAAAATCCAACACTCTTCCCCGCAGTTTATAGAATAAAAAATAAAATTCTTAATTAATATAATATATATTTGAGCTCCTTCCACAAAAAAATATATTTCGTACAAAGTAATTAGAGAGTTATTGCCCAGCGACAACTGGGAAAGAGAGGTCGTTCCGCATAGAGAAATAAATCCGAAATGTAGAACAATAAAATTTTATAGAAAAATGTTTTTCTACATTTTCGATTTATACATCACCTTTTCTCCAGTTGTACGAACAATAACATCGGAATGATAATTTACACATATAACGAAATAACAATGTGCTTAGAGAGGTCATTGAATATCTTCGATCTCTACGTATTTATAAATGGAATTCATCAACTTATTTTATGTACTTCGTTGACTAAATCGTTTACATCGAGAATGCCATTCGGTAGATCGCGAAATGGTAGAAAGGAAATTTGATTTTCATATAACGCCACGTTGATGACGTTTATTGATTGTCTCTACTTCTAGAATGATAACCACTTCTACCTACTCATGATTGTATAATACCTAAATTTCGTTCATCGTGCACGTGCTCTTTCTCACCGATGCTCAGGTCTCTTTACGCGCGCGCTGTACAATGAATTTTCCATTATCTGTTTAAACCACTCGAACAGGTAAACTTGACAAGTTCGCAGTTTTGCGAGAGTCGAACAAGACGAAATTGAAAATATGAACATATTTTACAATTGTCAGATAAATGAAAAATTCTTCGTCACGCCGCGCCATCACGTATCGCAAGAGCTATAACATGTAGTCGCATTGCCGTTATCTATGTATATATATATAATCATTTATGATCTATACATTATCGTAAGTTTTATTATATACTCGATTGTGTTAAAGTGGAGTAAATTAAGTGAGAGGCACCGTAGAGTGTGCTCGTACGCACGTATAGGCTAAAGCGTGTTTTATAGAGTATTTTGCTTACTTTTTCCAGTGCACTTTCTTCACATATTTCGATGAGATACACACTTACAATAAACTGATGGCCAAGCATCGCGAGATTCGATTTAAAAAAATTGATCGAGATACACGTAGGACCGTGTAAAATTGTCAAAAGTCTGCTGAGTATTCGATACATTATTCGATTAGTATTATCAAAATTGGAGGGTTTCTTGAGTATTCATTATATACTTGTCGAAAATTAAAAGTCAGCAACGCGTTTGGTAGCAAACGGGCAAAGTTTGATAACAGCACATTATTTAAAACGTACCTGTCCTCCTCGAGGACAGGCTAATTTGTTAAATTCCGCTTCCTCAAAGTTATCGATACTTGACTACCATTTTATTATAATCGATGGAGATTGTGCTTGATTCAAGAACAATTGAGCATTAAACATAAATGAAAAATTATTTTGTACAATACTACGCGTATGTAATACCACATATATGTACATCCAGCATGAAAAAATACGAAGGAAACTGGTACGATACAAAAATATTACGGTATAAAAATAAGTGTAGAGACAAGTTTTGTAATGTTTACACGCGTAAAACGAAGTAGACACAGTGCACATAATATCAAGTGTGCTCGACCGGCGAAATATATATGTATATCCCGCTGATGCAACGAATTGATCGACTCGAATCAAGCACCGCGTCCATTGCAGCAGTAAAGCGTGGTGTTTTGGTTCACGAGAAAGTCTTGTAAAATGTGTATAATTTTGGACCCTACACCTATGTATATATATATATATTCATTTATATTATATATGTATGTATATAATGTATATATAATGTATATGTATACATATAATATGTCTCTCTCTGTGTGATTAAAAATACTCTTAGAAGCCGCTCGGTTTAAGAAAGTTGCTAAATCTATCCTCAACTGTATATATGTACATAATAATATATATAATATATATATAAGAGGTGATAGATATATTAAGTGCGATAGGTCCACCTGGCAAAGAACGCTCTCCCGCCCGCGAAAGACTGGCCGTTAATCGATCGACGACAAAACCGCAAGTCGCGAGGCGACGCGAATCCGTCTATCTGAACTTATTAACATTGTATTGCTCGTCTCGTTTAGATCTAGTTTTGGCAGTCGAGAAATCATAAGAACTGCAACTATCCCTTGTGTCGGTTCGATCAATCTAATTTAAGAAAAAATTGTTAGATTGCTCGTCTGAGAGTTCCGTGCCGCGTCGCGGTTCGTGGCTTTGATCCTAACAATAAGTAAGAGAGCTTTGTAACGCGGTGAGTCACGCGCGGGGTTCAAGATCGTGGTGCCACGTCTCCGATCTTAAAATGTTCCATAAATAATGTACGTATAAAATATAAATTGTATTTATATGCACAAGAGAGTGACACGCCTCCACACGATATATACACTTTTCCCTTTCGCCCTATCTCCGTTCTCGAGGCGTATCCTTATAATTCGTTAAAACGTTCTCACGCGTGTATCGAAGACTAATATTATGGATACGTACATATTGCATATCGCGAATTCACGGAGCAGCACGCGGTATCTAAATTCTACGTAGACGTATTGCTCTTTAGGAACAAGCGCTGCAGGCAAGTGCGATCGGGCAATGCCGTAAAAAAGAAAAAGAAAAGACGATGGAGAAATCGTATACGTGGGCTTGAAGCGGGCTTATCTCCGAGTATCTATATTTGTGCTAGGCCGAAGAATTAAAGTCGGGATAGAAATAAATCGAGAGAGCGCGCGCTCGCGAAATCGAAACTGGAAACACTCCGCGAGCGACAGTCCTGAACTGGTTCTACTTTTGCGAGACCTCCGTGTCGAGAGTCGAAAACAAAACGGAACCACAATTTGAAATTGTAAACCCTGCAGAACCGTTGGAATCGCATTGGGACCGATAAGCGGTTCCGCCCCTTCACGAACGATCAGCCGACCGGCAGAACGATCGACAGTCTATGACAGTTTAATTAAAATCTGCTCTAGGAAGTTCAGTGTTGCTTATTGTTCCTCCTTATTACTTCTAGTTGGCCCGAGTGATGTTCCCATTGGCATTTATCCATTTCGGCGAGCTGAAAAGATGGAACAGAGTCGATGATCCTTTCTTTCTTCCTGACGACAAGATCGATCTCGGCGATATTTTCGCCTCTGTGCGACGAAATATATCACTTCGCGTATACAGCAACCGCGATCTACGGTGGTGGTTCTATGCCCTGGCTCTACGCCTGATTCGATTATCATTGATTCGATTATCCATCCTGTGCGTTTGACTTCGTCGTTTGCGTTTACACTCGAGGACTCCTCTCAGCCTCGAGTCAACAACGTATTCCTTTCGCGGAGATATCGTTCTTCCGTTAATGAGACACGCGATAGCGTTGGCAGTGATGGCGACGATTGTAATTCCATCGAGTTATAAGATCGAGGAAGTAAGAATGGACCTCTGTGACTACAATGTACAATAGTTGTAAGGGTCGCCAAAATTGCCAATACTAATAGCGGTCTCTTCGGTTTCGTCTTCCGATCGCAATCTCTCGAGAATGGAGTCGAACAGCATTCGCTATGATATTTGTACTTTCCGGACATGCTCGGGACAGCACAATCGGGCGGGTGCCATCTCCCATGTTAGGAGCCCTCGCTGAACATATTTGGCGTTACCGTGGTTATAGTAACGCGAGGCAGAATCCGTGGAACCGCGGATGATTGTAAAACAGATTGCACGAGTTCGCCGGGGGCTCTCTGTTACACATCGTCCTCTATGCTACGCAGAGGTATCTGCTGTTTCTGCGCTACCGCATTTAACACATATACCAACTGATCCAACTTCTTGTCCATCACCGACAGCTGAAAGCAAAAAAATTCGTATCGATGCACTCGACCATAAATTCTCGTCGAGGGAAAAGTTAGCGCTTCGATTTACGTCACGTGCTTACTCGAAAATAATAGGGAAAAAATTCTTTGAGAAAATTCCCTCATTTCCAAGGTATTTTTCTTCAGATTTAAATGAAAGATTAATGAATATTAAACAGCAGCACCAAACGTTCAATAAATTGTCTTTAAAACGGCTTATAGAAATCAAAATCTTTTTCAGACATGTAATAAATTTAATATTTAATCGTGAAAATCTTATTAATTTGATTTTTCACAATAAATTTCTTTTAAAGATTGAAAATTTGAATAATAATAATTTGGAAATAAAGCAAAATTACGTAAAAACAAGTTTTTCCTTTTTTACACTTTTAATTTCAAATTTCTTAAAAATTATGAAAACGTACGACATAATATTCCCGCAATTTACGTAATCAAATTCGTATCGACTATCAAAAGAGCTACAATTTTGTTTACATTTTTCTTAACTGCATTATTTGTATGTTTTTTTTTCATACTGAAAGTTGTGGAAAGCTCATAATAAATTCATAAATATAATTTTTGAGAAATATGGATTTAAAAGTAGGTTATTCAATTATGCATCACTCCCGCAAATTCAGCCCACAAATAGATTCTCTCACACACACACACACACGCTAAGCTACACGGAATTGGGACAGTTAGATATTCATAAAAGAAACATTACGGTAATTAAAATGAAAGACGCACCTGCTGCTCCACTCGGTATAAACGCGCGCCAATCGTCATGGGTTTCACGTTGCCAGCCCGGTCGATTCCCGCCAGGTAGCTCCCCGGTTTACCCAGGGTCTGATCCAATCTCCTCTGCAACTCCTGCGGACAAATCGAACATGCAATCAACCGCCCGTAAATCTACCCCGAAAAACGCGATGGTCGACGAGCGGCGCAGACGTGAAAAGAGAAATCATTATTCGCCGTTAATATTTCATATTGTTAATTAATATTGTTTTACACCTTCGCCTCTCAGCCTCCCGTTTTCTGGTCGTTTCTGCAATCTGATGCAATCATCTGGTTAAAATAACGAAGCAAATTCGCGAAATTATCGCAGTCTTACAATATGCACTACACATGGCAAAATTACACATAAGAGGCGAAATTTCGAGATTAGAATTAACGCGGCGCTATAATTAAGGGTTGCGCAAATGAGCCCTCGTTGCGCTTAAGCGAGCAAGTACGAAATTTTGTCATCAAGACTCGCTACGAAATACCGAGCTCGAGGATGTTATCGATCTCCTCGATATACATATAATAGAACCCTATATTCGCTCGTCGCAAAGTACCGAAGCTTCTTCGGCAAACAAAAGACAGTGTGCTCACAGAAGTGAGTTTACCGTGATTGACGTTTTGTCTTTGCCAGCTTTTTAACGTCGTCATTCTTTCCATAGTAATCATCCAACGATAGACATCGACCTATTGTTCACACGTAAATTAATAATATCGGCGACAAATATTATTGAATACAATTTAATATTAAATGCTGAATATATCGTATTAAATATATGAAATATTATCAATATTATGACATATTGAACCGAAAATGACAATTTTTTTGTTTTATATTATATTGCATACGAAAGTTAGAAAGAAAATATCCATGAAAATTTATTTTCAACGGGCAAAGGTGATATTTTTAATTTATTCTATTTTATTTTAAAAAGACAAGTAGCTTCTTGCCTTTTGAGATTGCAGCCTCCCTCTTACAATTAGTGTACATATAAAATATACGTTTTTTCACATAAAGAGCGCCGAAATTCACGTGTTAAAGTATTAATGAACCCGTGTGATACGTGAGATCGATCTTTGTCGTCGGACAAGTGTAGCTGTGAGCCGCAACGACCATTCCCCGATTAACAGACGGTTGTTTCGCGCCGTGTACGGACGGTTAACATTGTCCCACGAACCAACACGGATTTCGCGCGACATACCCTTCGATATTGCGTGTCGGACTAATCGTTGACAATCGCGCACGGCCGATTAAACACGGAACTGGGACCATTCGCTCAATAATCTGTCAAATAAGAGCAATTACAGCTTATTACACGGTGGACACAGGCTTGTCCTGCCGTGTGCCATTAACTCACACGACAAATGACTCGGAATGATTTGTCGAGAGTCACAGCGACTCGTCTCGCGGACGAGACGATGTTCTCTGAAATAACCGACTGTCTCTATTAAATCTCTCTTCTAATCTTCAAAGTGGTAGATGTATATATTCAGGATCGACTCACCTTAATCCGCACCATCATATTTAGATGACCTTGGCTGTATTGCTCGATGACGTCACGGACGTCATACGGTTTCCGTGCCTGTTGAAACTTTCTGCGAGCCACGAAGTACTTGATCTTCCTGATCGCCCGAATGGCGTTCCGGTGCGCCTCTGTCAGTCTGAAAAGCGACAAAATGCGAAACTCAGATTGACAAATTGCAACGGGGAGGAAGGCTACATTACTCATTCTTTCTTTTCTTTTTTATTTTTAGCATGTGCAAACGCAAAATATCATTAAAGATGAAAATACCGCAGGGAAAATGCGCCCCGGAATGGGAGCTTTAACGTTTACAATATCTTATTGACAACATTTTGATTGCGTGTGCGCGCGCACGAGCTACTTTGTTATAGTGGTTTCAAATTCCCTTGATTCAGTTTAGAAGAGAAATCGATTCCTCCTCGAGTTGCGATCTTCGCTAACTTAATTTTACTAGTCGATCACGTCGCGGCAAGACGCAACTTGATACAGCTCGTTTCCCTTTCATCGTTAGAAATAACCGGTAAAGTGCAACGCTGAGCCCCGTTAACGTAAATTACATCAGGTACACTACGTTCAAAGCTACTTCTAAAGGCGTTAACGTTTCAACAGTCTCTGCCAGGATAACCGCGTACATTGAAAATACGTAACGTCGATAAAGCCATCCTCGTCGTAATCCGTAGCGGGCAAGATAATTGTTATGCGAGTTGGAAAATTGACTCGTGTCAAACAAAATATTGCGCGTCAATATTCATCTCGGATTACAAGCTTATCGCACGCTATATCGGCCAAAATATTGGTTTTCTTCTCTCTCAACTTGGCGCGAGTCATTCGTTGGCTCTCGACCCCACGGCGCTTCACCGGAGAACGGAGGAATATGCTCTCGAGAAGAGCGCCCATTCTTCAGGTGTTTACGTCTGCGAGAACGCTTAGCTCCTTGGCAGATGCTTTTGTCGTAAATGTAAGTTAGAGTGCTTCATACAACGGCAAAATGTCGCGAGGAACATCTACGAAGCTTCACGATAGGAAATTCGATCGTTACTAAAAAAAAAGCTAGTGATAAATAGACGGATAAATAGATATATTTATTTTATTTTGAAACTGAATGGGATTTGAGAAATCTTTATCTTTCGATTCCTTATTCGTAGTTGTTTATTATTATATTTAGTGCAAATACTGTTGCGTGATTAAAAGAAAACTCGTGCACACACGATGATTAATGGCACAAAACGCGGAAGCTCTTGTATATAGTTGTATATTTATTAGAAATTCTATTGAGATAAAAGACTAAATAATACAATTCTATTATTTTTGTTTCTAAACGAGAATTGTAGTCAAATAGAATTCACTGAAATGCAATCCGCCAAATGTTATTAAACAACAAAAACACATTCAGTAACTCGTAAAAAAAACCGAAACAATAAAAAACGAAAATACAGCAAGTAACGTAATGAAAAAGATGGAGATGACAGCAGGAAGAATGAAAAGGGACTGAAGGATCCGAGTTCGCATAGCAGGACACGTGAAATGATATATTTTTTTTTAAACAAAATCGAAGCGGATGTAGTCGGCGATGAAACGTTGAAAGATACCCAAACGAGATGATCTCTGGTCGGCGAGCACAAGAAAGCTTCGGGCGGAAGTAGGTGAACCGCGAGAGCGAAAGGGGTTGAGTGAAGATGGAAGGGGAAAAATCTGGCAAGTGTCTTTACGTACGAGTTCCGAGCGTACACGTGAACAAGCGGGCACATTCGTTCGACGCCGCGAAATCTGGGTCATTCGTACAGGCGCGAAGTAATGGCGCGGTGGAAAAAGCACTCACGAGTCCGTGCGAGTGTACGAAAAGGGCCTTTTGTGCGGAATACCGTGCATTCCATTCGCGCCCGCAGAACCGACTCTCTTCGAAATGTCAATGGTGCGAAAAGCAGCCGAAAGGCCGCCCTCATCGCTTCTCTTTTACGGACTTGAGTGCGCGACGTGCAATGAAAATATAAAAAAATATTTTCAGCACGACGGATGATGATTATGTGTATACATACATACAGTGTCTAATTACTTTGTGGATGTTTTGAATTCTTAAAGTTTATATTATTTATATCAGAAAAGATTGCATCGCAACATTAAAACGTAGACAAATTACTCCGGCCTGACCCGAACATAATAGCCAGATATGTGTTGAATTAAATCAGCAAATTAAAAATTCAAAGGCATTCTCAGCATTCAAAACATATATTCGTGTACATGTGTATTACTTTAGGTAATATTCAGTATCCTCTGTTTTAATTTCGGACTTGGCTATCATTCAGCTAGAAGTGATTGGTAATAGATGATAAAGATTGACAAACGCGAATGCGAATGCAAAAGCACGATGAAAATGACGATCAGATTACACGGTTGCCAAGTTGCAAGCATTTCTCTAACGATATCATAGGTCAAACCCACGTGCATTCGGTTCTCCTTTCAAAGACCAGAACCCGAGCCTTAGTAGCGCGAACGGATGCATGAAGAGAAACTATAGGATTGCCGCGAAATTAAATTTCGTCGAGGAATGAAAGCACATTCTATCCTAGCAAAGTTCGCGCTAGCTGCCGCGTAACGATCTTTATCTGTATATTATGATACGGGGTACGTGCGAGGTACAGGAAAATTCCTCGGTGCTATCGATTCCGCATACAAAGTAGAAGTAATTTGCATGGAGAGATATATGTTCCTCGACTTCCTATACTCTGATTTCGGTCGGCGCGATCTAACTCGGTGTACACGCGAAACGGGCGTTTAATAACTCGACGATCGACCACCACGACGTCGGCAGTGGATTCGAGGGTTGCTTTAAGAGTTGCCGAACAAATCGTAGATCTCACTGGCAGTACGTTTCGATTAATATTATATGTATCTTAATATAGAGAGTCTGATAAAAGCTTTCAAACTTTTGCAACTTTGAGTTCTATTTAAAGATATAATAATAAATGAATAAACAAAGAAATGAAGCTTTAATAATTATTGTTCCGAAGATGAACGGAATTTATAGATTTTTGGATTATAAAACATTTCGTTTATTAAACTGTCTTATCTTAACCAGCGAGAATATTCTTAAAAGTCGCCAGAAGTAATTAATAACATCAGTGATTTTTA
>NW_011966999.1:65071-69330 GCF_000949405.1 Vollenhovia emeryi | reverse complement strand
AAAAATCATTGATGTTGTTATTTCTGTATATTATTTGAGTAAGAATAATTTCGCAAATCAATTATGTTCCGAGGGTTAAACGCGACCACGGTGGGTACATTTGTGCAAAAGCTAATTGTCAGACTTAAAATTAACGATCTTCATCACAACTAAACGTGTGTCGAGAGAGTACGGTTCTTGTAACAGCGTTGAATATATCTTTCAATATGCATATATTCTATAATACATTCAGCAGACACGGTGAGTACAGTGATCCCGACTTACATAATAAGATAGGGACGTTTCACGTCGTGTAACAGAAACGTGTAAAGAAATGTGATAAAAGGTTTGAAAAAAATAAACATGCAAAAGAGAGTACGAATGGAAATAAATATAAACCATTTACATACCATCTTCTTTACACAAATCAACTGAAATATATTTAAGGTATATTTTATCATCGTTAAATCATCACTGAACGTGTTCTTACTATCTCAAATATAGTAAACTCGATGCTACGCGGTGACTTTGGAGAAAAGCGGAGTTTGAAAATTTTGGCAGCAGATGCAAAATGGAGATACCGTTTCTACGAATATGTGACCGCTTCGTGCTGATCGAACGTACGCGAAATGTGCCGATCCAAGTTTCTTGCAAACTTCCTCGTTAAAGATCTGAATTCACCGTCAAATCGATAATACTGTAATAGTTGTGAAAATATGTATATTTCAAACGTATACTTCGTACATACATTTCCCATTGATCGAGCAAGTTTTACTTGATACACAGATACAAGAATGTAATGGACGTATCGGTGATAATAATCACAAGCAAAATGAAAACCAAACTCAACCCAGTACTGAAAAATCAAGCGCTATTCTAAAAATATCGCGCCCGTTATTTCATTTGTTTTCAAAAGCAATTTATTTGAGGATGACAGCTATTGATGTTTTCAAGCGATACCTAATGTTTGAAATATAAATTTAATAAAAAAAAGTAATAACTAGCCAGTTGGGTTGACTATAAGTTTTCCGTCTCAATTTTTAACCATTACAGGTGACAATAAGCAAACTCTCCTTTCGTAAAAAAAAAGGAATATTACAAAGACAGGAAAAAGCTGATGATAAAACTCTTTGACTAACTTTCCATGGAATTTGTGTCTACGTAATACAATGAGCCAGTCGCCGCACTATTTAAACGATATAACGTTTGCAATTTGGTACATATGGTAACTGTAAAAAAGTAGAAACATAAAGTTACGAAGCTCGAATGCGTGGCTATACGAATGCAAAAAGTTGACTGGCATTTCATAGAAAAGCGATAATATCATGTTAAAAAAGTTTTAAGAACGAATGTAACATAAATGTGTACCTAACATATCCTAATGGATGTCTGTATACATTTTATGTAACAGTGCTCAGCATTCCAACTAATGAACGATACTATAATTGAAAAACTGTAGGGTACACATATATATTTTAAAAGGGTAAAACCAACCCATTAACAAACGCTTTGTTGAAAATGAATTGTCTGCAAAACGCACTATAACGAAACCAAACTGAACTAACGAAAAACGAAAGCGCAACTTTTATTATCTCATATGTAAGGGGGGATAATGTACAGAAGCCTCTAGCGCATCTTTAATTGCATAAACACACGTAACGTGACTAGCAACATGGAGGAGAAAACAAAATCATTTGGATTTTCGGCGGTAAATAACGGCACATTGAGAACATCGAGCAAAAAATTTGCATTCTCCGCTTGCATCCATCCACTGCCAAATTATCATCGGAGAAATGAACACATAAAAGTACACGGCTGTTATAATTATCGCTATTACACGATACTAGGATTTACCGGGATGGTAAATAATTAGTGAAAATATAATGATTAGATGGCAGAGTTCTCTCGCGAATCTCATCATTATGTGCAAAATTCAAACTCCTTTGAACATATGTAAAGGTAATGTTTATCCGTAATTTTACTTGATAAACATGATAATCTCATTTCCTTAACAATATGGTATTTCAGCATTCGATAACTTATAACTACTGATTATTATTTACTTATATCACCAATTGAAATTAAGGATGTATACATAATACCAATTATAATAAATAAGAACTATTTCATACTTTCCGTCGAGAATAAAAGGTCTCTGTCGCATTGGAATTCTAGTTATCGAACTTTTCTTGGAGAAGCATAAGCTCAATATATGCTACATTCAATAATTAATCTTTTAATTATTAGTTTTAAGGTTAATAGTTTGTCACCTCGTGTGTTATTATTCTTTCAAGTTGCTTCACGCTTGTTTGTGTGATACAAGGCAAATTTGATTTCTCGCAATCCGCTTATAGCACAACGACAAGGTCCCCTGTGACTCGACGGCACCAGTTAACAATCCGCTTGCGCGCGGAAATGCAATCGCGGTAAAAGTCGAGAGATCTTGGCAGCAATTAACTCGGATATGATATCATGGGTAATTCCAGATCCATTAGCGTGCTCGGCGTGTGCGCGTCGCATACGAATCGCGAGCAAAGTTACACGAAGGAGGAGGACAGGGAGAGAGGTACATTTTTCGCGTATTTCAACGGGGTGATTACGAGATTCGCGACGGATAAACGTCCGTCTCGACACGATACGGTAATCGCTCGCGGCACGATCAGTTAGAACGTCCAAGAACATTGTGTAAGCAGCTAAGAACATCAACAGTCAACAGCTAAGTACGGCTACTTCGGTCTTCGCTAAATTTGCAAACGGGAAACGTTACCTTGCCCAGGGGTGTCGAAGGCTGGCCAGTCGGCGCCGGGTCCTTGATGTAGATATTCCACGTAGCGACACTATTGATGGCCTTATCAGAGGCATAACACCTCCACAGACACTGTATCAACATTGCGGCAGCTGGTATTTGCCGATTAAAGTGCTTTTGCCGTTGCTTCTGCTGTACCTTTAGCGCAAAGCCAGAACCTAGAATACCCTGTAAAAGAAATGCGAAAATACCAACTCACGAGGCACCGTACAACGGTCTGGTCGCGTGCAATTGTTTCGACTTCTTATCCCGAGCGACAAGTGGTTCATTACAAATGTGAAATTAAACTTCGAGTCCTTTTGTCAATGTTTCTTTTAGAAAAATGTCACGAAAGCTTAAAAGTTTCAAACGATTCAAACTAGACTTTTTGAAAATTAAAATTTAGAAAGAATTTAGAAAGAGGCAAATAGATATTTAGATATTATTACATTTAAAATAGACAAATATAGAATTATATTCCCTACAATTGAGTTTAAAGTAAATTTTGAATTCGAATTTGAGATTTGGTTACAAAAATATACAAAATGGAATCGTAAATTGCATCTTCTGAAATGGTGATTACATGTTTTTTTTACATTAATGACTTGATCTCTTATTACAGTACTATATTATTGTAATACTGTAGCTATAATAATAAATACCAGACATTCTGTATGTTGCAAAAGAAAGGAAAGACTATTCTTTATGATAACATACTTACAGCTGGAAGTGCGAAAAAAGATATGGCGAATACGCTGAAGCACGAGGCCACTATTTTTCCCATCCACGTTTGCGGAACTGTGTCACCGTAACCTATCGTCGTTACCGTTATCTGTAACACCGAAAAGCATCAAATACTTCTTATGTGCACAGAATTGCTCTGTACACACAATATCGTGTTTCTAATGATACCGAGTCTAATCCGGAAAGTTTTGTCGCATAAACCATTGGCATTTACTTTGGAAACCGTTTAAACCCAAGAAATATAATTAGTTGAACCTATTAATTAATACGCATTACACCCCAATAAATAATTTGTGCTGCCTGCGTACAGTTTCAATTATTTGCAGCGCTGCGAACATCGGTACCGATATTCCTATCACTCATCCATTGAAACGCATCGTTATCGCCACAATAAATTACGAATCGATTGTCTCTACGATCATTATTGTTCTTGAATTTTTTCCACGTGACCACGTATCGCGTATCCGTTTTTAAATCGCTTTTCTTCAGAGAATTGGTTTAATTTATTGCATGTTGTTGCCAGTTTTAAATTCTCTCTAATTATTAAACTGCACAGATTTTTACACTTAATTGGAAGGACGATTTGGCAAGAAGTAGTTGCAAAATTTAAGAAACACTTCGTTTATCTTTATAGACATAAATCATATTACTATATAAGTACCTGGTGTCTGTCTGTCTGTCTGTCTGTCTGTCTGTCTGTCTGTCTGTCTGTCTGTCTGTCTGTCTGTCTGTCTGTCTGACCGCGAACTCC
>NW_011966999.1:50577-62376 GCF_000949405.1 Vollenhovia emeryi | reverse complement strand
ATGAAATTTTCCAAATTTTTCGGAAAAGAATAAACAAGTAACAGGAAAGTGCGCCGGAGAGAGTATTTCATCCAATTAATAAAAAAAGAAAGATAAATAGAAAATCAAGAAATTGAAGAAATTTTGATTTAAAATGCAAAAAAAAGAAAAGAAAAAAGATATGCTACAGCGCGAAGCGCGAGCTTAAAAGCTATCGACTCAAAATAAAAATAAGTGCTACAATTATTCTATTAAGGAATTTTAATATCAAGAAAGGACTATGCAATGGCACAGAATTCATTGTTATTGATCTAAAATCTAATCTGATTCATGCTTTTACTACGCGCGAAGCGCGGGCGAAAAAGCTAGTATACATATAATAAAGGAGATTCCACGAAGGATGAGCAGCGGTGTCAGTAATTAGAAAATATGGTTTGTTTTAAAATAATCAGTAATGAGAAATGAACTTACCACTCCCCACCAAAGCGCATCGGCATAACTCGAGAAGTCCGTTTTGCCGTTGGGTCCAACTGCATCTTTTTCGGCGAGGTACACGAAATAGCTGCTGAAAATAAGGCCTAGGAACCCAATGTACAGCGTTGTAATCAACTCCTGTTAAATAAGAAGAATAAAAATATCTTACAACTAATAGCAAAATTTCATATGTATTTTATAAACATAGAAATTGTCACACAGTCCTATTACAGGGTGCGTGCACGCTCACAAAGATATATATTTGCTTAGAAATAATTGAAACCATTACTAAAGTCTACTTCTTGTACAACTGAAAATTTTTGTAACAATATACCTGACGATGTATGTAAACCACTGAACCCAGGAGCCGCCACGTGCCACCTTGACGATCGACATGAAGCATTCGCAGAATTTGCAGAAAACGAATGCCTCTGATAGCGGAAGTGGCAAATACCTGACCGTTGCTTCCTACCGACAAGACTACCATGGACGCTACTACGACAATTAAATCTGAAAAGAAATGAGACAAGTGTACGATCGATTACGAAGAAAGTATAATCGCGATAGATTCGGACGTAATAGACATTGATAAAACGGCGTCGTTTAAACGCACTTACATAAAATATTTATTCTAACATATACATATATTGAAATAAATATTTTTAGAGATGGTGATTAAGTATGTATAAGATATGGATTAAGTGTATAAAATCGGCTGCAACCGATAAACGCAAAGCGCGTAATCCGATTAGTGCCTCGTTCGACGTTACCATTTATCTGCAAAATTCGTCGACGATGTGCATTGTTGGCGATTAAAAACAGTTCTCTTTCCATCCGCGTGCTACGAAATTGCCGGAATAGGTGTAATCCCAGTCGCATTTCCGCGGCTGGCCTGTTAATGCTCCATTTTCTACGTCGCGGATTACAATTCTACTCTTATGAACGAAATGTAATGAAATACGGTACATTATACTCTCCATTATTTGAGATAACTGCTGAAGAAGAGGAATGTGTGAATTATCGAACGTAGACAGCAGGTACCGTTATTTACCACGCAGCATGCGATAAACACCGCGTAAAACTCGAAAATACAATTAATTAACGCAAATTACGGATACGCAAAACTTCGAGAGTATGAGCAAATTTATATAGTGAAGATTTTGTTACAATACGTTCCAAATCATTTGTGAGCAGAAATGCCTACATATATTGCACAATACATATAAAAATTTCGAAATAATCTGAGTAGCAATTATCTACTTTTCAGATAACATTCGAAAAAGATTAATTCGCTTGTTGAACTTCCAATTGCGTATCGTCAAGTAATTACAAAGTTTGCGAAATAGAGAATCTTCAATTAAGGAAGGAATTTAACCTGAACCTTTCTCGCGTGTACTTCATTTATGGAGCGCGTCCGACAGGACGATGGCTGCGATACAAAGCACCTGCAATCTTGATTTTAGCAAAATGGATTCGACATTAGGACTAGAGCTTAATATTACAAAGTTGGTCGGTAGCAGTGGTACACAAACGATCCTCCACAAGTGATCCGAAACAAAGAGATGATTGTCACGATCGATCAAACAATGCACGTGTCAGATGAATTTTAGCTGTGTTGCATTTTAGGCAGGTTACGACTCGCTGTTAGAAATACACGAACGGCAACTCACCTATGATACAAATCGGTTTCCGTATGAATCGCAGCCGTCCACAGCAGCCCATATACTTCGATCTGCAACCCGCGCTCCATAGTCGTACCAGATATTCGACTCCAAAGAATACCACGAGACATATTTCCTGAACAATAATGAAGTGTAGTTGATCTCTCAGTCTTTGTCTTGATACAAATTCAATGCATAGCACTCTAGTACAAGGTACAATAATCCCGATACAATAGTCTTGATATCATTTTTTGCAAAAAGATTAAAACTAAAGTTGCGAAATAAAATTCTTGCATCTCTGGGGTTTAATTTTCGAGAAAAATATTTTTTAAAGTTGAACAACAACACTTATAAGAATTAATGATATAATTTAAAGAAGTTATACGTGACTTTTATGAACTTTGTATCATATATCGTTAAAGTCGCCTTATCAACAACTACTAACATATATGTCAAGATAAAAAAGCCAACATTTTATTTAATAAAGTGGTATCAAATAATTTCAATATATAAAACATATAATGCACAGAGAGAGAGAGAGAGAGAGAGAGAGAGAGAGAGAGAGAGAATCTATTTATCTTTTTCTACTTATAAAGTAAAGTTACTTTATTCTATTGTTGTTATTTATGATAACATCTATACTTTATTTTAAACAATAGAATAAGGTTTATGTAATTTCGACCGGAAATGAGTGAACGCGATAGTATGGCTGACAATTTGACAGTTTAATTATCTAACGCCGATGGGAGGAAAATGCAGCAGAATAGTTCTGTAGATTAGTATGGACAAGAGCTAATCATCTCTAAAATGAATATATAACGCGGTAGCGTATGGATGAAAGTGGCTATTGTATCGATTGTACTAACGCCGTTGTATGAACGAGATACTCTAGAAAAAGGAGAACGTCGCTGTTAGAACCGCAACGAAGTGGGCGAGATCCTCGAGTACTACTTTATACTATATTCTTTTATGATACAGAACATTGACGAGCTTTTATTTTATGCACGCTGACTTTCTTCGCGTTCACGTAGCAAGAGATGAAAAAGAAATCTCAAGCGGAGATTCTTATAATATGAGACATTCGTGCACAACATTGTACCGACTTTGTACCGACGATAGACTGCACAAATTTGTCGCGTAAACTTTTACAGAGTTTATTAAAAAATTTTTTTTAATGGTACAATAGACGAGAGTGTGATGGTCAGACCACAGTGTGCCTGCACGCACTGTAACTCAACCACGACAAGGCTTGACAGTTCGTGGCAGGTGCACAGTTGTCCAACCGCTACAAGAAGAATTAATTTTATTTGTGTAGGTCATGAAAGAAGAGAAAAAGTTCTTCGTCGGAAACTGTTGAAAAGTCTATTCTCAGGCGAACCAACGAATCTAAAGTGTTCTTTTCGAAGACTAATTAAATGAAGTTTGCTTTAACTTTCTTACGAAACATTATAAAACCTTCGTTTATGAATTCTTAATCGTTGTCAGTGTTTAACATTTCACACTTTGCAATGAATGGCATTTTGTCAGATATACTTGATTCTTCTTTCGAAATTAAAAAAAGCATTAAGTTTGAATTTTACACTTAAATGAAGAAATTCCAAAAAATTCGTCAAAGAACCTATTTTGGTCAAAAAATTTGTACGTAAAAGATAAGTTTATCAAGTCTGTTAAATTTGCAGTTAGTTAACTTTGTGCACACCAAATGTACATATTTTCCTTTGCGCGTACAATCAATGCGGTTGTGATAGAATATCCTTCATCTAGTAGTTCTGCAGTACTTCTTTAAATAGTACTATTGACATTATTCGATCGAGAGATGCCTTTAATATCCTGTTCAGTTATGGGCTATACATTATTGCACAGGTTATATTAAAGAATATAAACTACTCACCATCCAAAACAGAGTTTCGTTTGCGAAGTTACTGTATTGGTCTATCGTTGACAAAACGCTAAATATGAGGCACACCAATACCACCATGAACCTGAAAACGGAACGGGACAAAAATACATTACAACATGTACGGTATATGGCAAGTATATTGATCCGATCAAAATTTAATTCTGTTATAAAACTTAGATAAACAATTAGTCAGATTGGTTTATTAAAAGCGTAGGATGTCATATATTAAAATTAGATTTATATTTAAGACGACTTTAGAATCTTGAACTAATTCTGTATTACGTGTCAAATATAGAAACCAAAGTTTTATTCTATCACGAAATTTTGATAGGATTTAATTGATTAAAAGCGCGGGTCCTTGTATATTACAATACAATCAGATTCATATAAATCTGAAAATGATTTTCAATTCTTCATTAATTTATCTACTTTTTCTACAGTAGGAAACAGATACAACAATTCTAGAGAGACAATATACAATATATTATGTTACCTAATATAAAATTTGTATTAATAAACCTTCATCAATGATAATCGAAATCAGTATTAAATCTCTTTCTGATAATTATAATACGAACGCTTAAACCACTGATATATACAGTAAATCTAACGTATTATAGCGCAATAAGTACTTAATGATGTAACATAAATTGCATTTAGTTTTAAGTGTGTATGATGTTTATATAATATGTACATATGTATATGTTATACATATATATTGACTATATATGACGTTTCAGTTTGTGCTTAAGCTAAAACTTTGTTTTAATTCCAATACTCGGAATTAAAACTAACGTCCTAATGGAATAATAAAAGTGCTAAGCTTACCTGTTTTTCCACTAGAACAAATTATTTGTTAAACCATTATGTCATCCAAGTCTAATCCAACTGATAAGTTACTTGATAAAACTACACAGGCGTGATACACTAGACATATACTCTACTGATTGCCGGCGATGCAAGGCGTAACTTTATACTTGAACTTGTAAGAGAACATTATCAGGATGTACATATAACCGACGTGTTGTCTATTGATCACGGTGGCGCATATTCTGTGACGATTGAATGTAAAAATATTCATAGAAAATATGTGAGCGATAATTTCCCTACTATTTCGTCTAATAAGTAAATTCGCTAGAAAGATTGTGGAAGCTACCAATGTTCCAGCAAAATACAGTGAAATTTATCGGAAATTTAATATTGCTATATACACATGCACAGAAAGAGAGAGAGAACTTTCGGACTTTCCGATATTGTTTTGACATAACATGTATGTACGTATATGTATATTATAACATAAATTCATTGTATACTAAATTTTGACCAGAGACATGATACTAAATCGATTATATTCGACAAAATCTCTTCAAGTAACAAGTTAATTTTTATTTGTTATTATGGTATTGCAAAAGAAATAAGGCACGATTACATTTAAATATGTCGTATTGTGTTCTAATGTAAAAAGTATCATTATTTCGACATGCTATTTAATGTGCACTAATGTTAGACGTTTTCTTAATTCTACTTTATATTTGGAAGTATTATTACTATGTGCATAATAAGAATACACTATATTGACGAAGTATGAATCTTTAATAGTGCAAAAAAACTTGAAAATTTTCAACAATTACATAAATCCCGTATATATATTAAAAGAACTTTCCATAAAATAAACATAAAAAGTCATTTCATCGGAGTATATATATATAGGTACATACAAATACATATTGGATACATATCAGTTTAATAAAAAGGTAAAACGTTAAAAAATAATTTCGATGAATAGTTTTGATGAGCAGTGAGTTCTATATTTTTACAAAGTTTCTGTGAACGTTAACTATAAATCTCTAGAAATCCATTTGATATATTTTGCTGTATATGCACGAACGTGCACTTATTGTGTACTTGTGTATGCTATCATGCGTATGTTTAATAATAAAGTATAATCTCCGTGCAACAAGATTGTGAATAGTATCGAATTTCAATTGCCAATACAGTTCCGTGAATATGTCGTGTGTGTGTGTGTGAGAGAAGAATTACGACATCTGTACATATATATGTGTTGAGATTCACTTGCACGCTAACTCTTAGTGCGCAGAATTCGCTTCTCATCTTTCGGTCAATTTTTCAAATCCTTGTTATGAATCTTCATCGATTGCTTATCGATGCAGTGCATCGCACAAACTAATGACTTAAAAAAAAAAAGGACATTATGAGACAGCAAAGCAAACCTGGCGTATGCGAAGGTATGAACGGTAATTGCTACGATCTAACGATCGATCGCAGCGGCGCTTTCGTTGTTTGTACAAGTAGTTTATTATTGAGAGTTACCTCGTTAAGCAACGAGACGAGTGCGCGGCATTAACGAAAGCGCGCGGCCTCCGTGTAGCTCTTTAAGGTGGCGTGTCGAGGGCCTATAATTCCGACGTATGTACAGCACTTCGTGGCTGCACGGGTCACCTTCATCGACCTACTATGATAATTGTCTAACATATTCCTCCTTTTTTCCCCGAGCATCGCTAGGAACTCATCCATCTTCCGCCGGGCGTCGGACAGACATCTCGCTACTCGCGGATAACACGCTTTTTGTTTGACCGTGGAAATGCCAAAGTCACGAGAATGTCCGTTGAATAAAACGCAAACTAACAATTCAATATATCGTCGAAATCTTGGAGAACTTGAATTTATTATATGCGACGAATCTTTTAGATTTCATCTGAGGATTTCTTAATTTTCCAAATGTCTCTTTGTTGTTTAAATTTTTTAGGAAGAAATCGAAGCATTTTTAACGCAAAATTAATTTAAAATAGATTTAATCATCTAAATGTTTTAGTTTTCCGATTATTCTACTTATACTCGTAAAACATTTAAGGCACAAAATTAAGAGCTGTTATTCATTCCAAACTTTGAAAAGCATGAAGGGAAGTAGAGAACTAATGAGCAGGCACTTTACAATACATAAAATTTCCATTAATTTCAAAAAAGTAGAACGAGAAAACAGAATCTCCCATAGACACGAAAAAGATGTTAAATATCGAAGACACAAATCTTTCAAAACTTATTCATATATCTGAGCTAAACTAAGCTAAAAATTAAAAATTTTGAACAAGACCTAGCACTGTTTGTAAGAGAATTTATAAGAGAACGAGAATATTTTTGAAGAAACAATTTCCAGATTAAAATCACTGAATTCCAAAAATTCCCCGAGAATACCGAGAATCCTCAGGTAGAAAGAAATTCTCTGAGAAGTTTACATTCTCAGATAGTGGACATCGTGCACTTGGTGGCGAGGAAGTATACGGAGAAATGATATCTTAGAAAACAAATATAAAAAAATGTATCGTAGAACATTCTGTTGAATTTAATTGAAAAACCGAGGCGATGAAATCCAATTATCAATATTAACACCTGTGCACGTCAATGGACGGCTCTCGGTGTGTTGCTTATGGCCAAACATGTATAAAATGAGTGTGTAGATCCATTGTGCATCCCCCTGCATATCAATTAACCTACATGCGATCGAGGGGAGATAGAACGTGCGTGTGTGGTTCCTACAGCAATAATGTCACGTTGTGTCACCTCATTTATTCATACTCATCACGGTTTAATTACAAATGGATCTCCGAGGGCCCGAAATAACATAAACTTCTCAATACTCCGATCGCGCAAACCACTCGATATACGCAAATAAGTATCCGCGCATTAATCATTCTCTCCGAAATTGAATTGAATTTACATGTTTTCGCGCGCCCCATCGTACCCCTAATAAGACAAATTAATTGACAAAGAGTATAATTATAATTAATTGATAAAGAGGACAAATAATACAATATTATTGCGCGTGATTGATGAATACAATTCCCCTGTCGTCCCCGGCAAATTGGAAAAGCGAAAAGATCAAAGATACCTCGCTGGAAATCAATTTCGTGCACGGTATTTGCGCAACTCTGTAATATTACGCCACGTCCCGTATTTTATATTATTGTCAATATATCGCATATCCAACGCTCCATTTACCGATCTGCGTGCATTTAACGTGCAAATCGGCCGTGATTCCCCGACCGGATTGATTTTACCCTCAGACTCGCGCTTTCTGATCACGCTTCAATTACTGAAAAATTTAGTAACGACTTTCCATGGCACGATATGTAATCTCCACGGGCATCATTAGATGCGCGATATCGATATATCAGCTCGCGCGCGCGCGCACATACATATGATTCTCATCTAAAAATAACAAGCCACGCGCAAATAGCTTGGATATGCATTGGGCCTAACAACACACGGCTATTTATGCCCGCTGGAAAGTAGGCCAGTCAAATTAGAAAATTACCTCCATTAAAAGGACAAATTTCTTTTATCACTTAACGCCATTACGCACACAGGATAACACATTTACATGATCGTTAATCAGCGTTTTGGAAAATGACGATTAATTTTCAGTATTCTCCGGAAAACAATTACTCAATTCTAAATTGCTACGATAAAGGATAAAAAAAATTAAAACTTTCAGATTTTAATGAAATTAGCAAAATTATTATATTTTAAACGCGATATGTAATTTTAATGACAGATTCTTTCATTTTTTTCTTAATTTAATTTCTGGAAATTCAATATTGTTTTATTACAGCGTAGCAGTGGAAGCAAACAAAAGAAAGGTTATAATAAAATTATATAATTACAATTATATAATATAATTATAATTGTAAATGCGTGATATTTGCTGTGTTCTCAGCTTCAACTCGATATGCAGTGAATGGACAGATTCCTCCGTAGAGTTGCTCTCGAGATTGAAGGACTCTTATCATTCTCGCTCTTATCCTCCGTCCCCGATCACATTAACATTGGATTAATAATAGTACGATAAAATAGATAATAACATGTACGATAGCGCCGATCAATAGGATTACTCGAGCAATTAAATATTTACAGGGACGTTTCGTGCAGCGCGACTTCATTAGTCGGCCGTCTAGCGATTGTATGAACGACGTAGCATTAAAGCCGCACGAAGACCACATTATTCACTACCAACATGCAACGATTGTACGTGGTTGACAAGTTTATGAGAATTTGCAAAATTTATGCATTTATTTTACTTCTTTACATTGCCGACTTTTCGAGAAAAAGGATTACAAGTTCTAGGATAATTTTGTGAGCACATTTCAAAGCAACTAAAGCCAACGGCACACGATACTATTTTTCTTGCTGGCTTGCTTACGAGAACCAATAAGGTTTCAGAGTTTTAGATCAGGTGACTTAAAGCTAAATCCTGATTGGCTCTCGTAAGCGATCCAGTAGGAAAAATAGTATCGTGCGCTGTTGGCTGAATTGTTAAAAAATTAAGAAAGCGCAGGAGATGAAAATCGGTACGCGGTAAATGTAGTACGTATCAGAGCAATCATTAGCTGTTTTATAACTCAGCTATGCTTCTAAGACGTTGTTCTTAAAGTTGAGATACCAAAACATGAAACGAGAGAGCGGGCAAATGGTAAAATGTACCAGCTGTCTGGGTAATAGTTGTAATAACTTGATTATGTAGATATTTTCAGTATGCAAAAAAATAGGTATACGTTTCCGGAAATAAATGGCGTGTTTGACACGACGGCAGTACGTCGGGCGCAAAATGAAAGACACTTCCGCGGCAATTTCCGACTGTAGCGTTTTAACTCTTGTGTCGTCAAAAATTCAATAGCGCGGCATATTGTCAGGAAATCCTGTGTGCTGCAATAAGGTGTACAAAAGAATTTTAGCATAGTACATTATCAGTTAATCGCATATTTATCTTGGGCAAACTCAGTTAATTTCTGATACAAAATTTTCTAACTTGTATACAAAGGGCACTTCTTTTGCACGTCATGTATTTAGCTGTTATTATTTTTATCGTTACTAAAACTGAGGTTGAGTCCAAGCTGGCCGAAAAGTAAGACGTTAAAAAATAACATGCGAAAAGTGTGGACAAGATTTCACACAATAGTGACAAAGTATTGTAGAATGTAGCATGAAACGAAAGAAAGAAGTCTTATGAAATTTTAATAGTCTCAGTTTCCCGTTTACCCGATCGCTCGTCCAAAATCAAACGAAAATGGACGGAAAGCGTCGGCGAAGTGAAAAAAAAAGCGAGGGAACTTACGTATATTTGCGCGCGACGATCGATTTGTTTCACGGATACGTTGCCGCGTTTTGTTTTGATAATGAATTATTTAAAAGGCTGTGGTGCTTGGCGACAGTTTGAAAGAAATGAAAAACAGCCTATTGAATAATGGACGAATCCGCAAAGTTTTTCAATGGATGATGCCCGCTGGAGCAGTAGATGTAGTTTACCGGCCGATGTATACCTCTCTTTGCAGGACCCAAGGCCGAACCATAATAAATGTATACGTAGTACTGTTTATTAATAGAGATCCTAGAGCTATACATGAACAAATACTATGTACAATGTAAGAAAAATATAAAATCAAAAGATGTCGACCAAGTTAAATGATTAAAATAAAGACGACTAAAGAGGGAATCATATAACTGGGTAGAATATATCATAATAAATGGCAATTGGTTTCCTGCAATATCAGTTCTGCTACTCTTAAATTTTATATAACTTTTTTTTACTTTTCCCCTAAGACATCATAATATAAACACTATACCATACAACTGTGAGTGTATGAGGCAATCAGGAAATAAAACTTTCTGCGGATATTATAATTAACGAAGACGTTATCGAGGCAATAAAAAAACTTTTCAACGCATGGAAATCGAGGCATAAATATTTCGAAACTTGTTGATAAAATTAATCGATTTTATCGTTTTGTCGCACCGTCACAATAAAAACACATCTTGATACAGTCACGAATATGTGTTTATTCCCATAATAAAATTACTCACGTACGTACGTTCTTAAACGCCACGTGGGAGGAGAGTTATTTCTTTCCGTCGTGTTCTGCATTTCAAGAAGTTTCAAACTAACTTGCTCGCGTTTTTCAATGAGATATAAAAATAAATTTGTAAAACTGCATAAATATGCATATGTCGATTGAATCTATTTTAAAGTGTGCCAGAAAAATAAAGGAGGTAAGGGGGAATCAATTAAACTTTTGTCTATGGATTTTCTCGTGACACAGTAAACTTATATATTATAGCCTGTACACAGAGAGAACGGTTTCTTTGAATTTAATAAATTTTATTAGATTCAAAGAAATTTATCTTCTGGAATAGTCCAAACAAACCAATTGTTGTTTCAACAAATATGATTATTTGACCTTTCAAATAATAAATAGCTTTACTTCAAATAAAATATTTGTTTGAAACGAAAGGAATATTCTCTTTAATCTAAACGATATTATTGTTTCATTCAAACAGCATTATCGTTTGATAGAAAATATGTGAAACAAATGTATATGCATACATCTTTCTCCCTCTACATTAGAATTTTCCCTTCATTAAAAGAAGAAAGATAAACACTGAATTAGTACACTATGTTCAGCCATAATAAAAAATAGACCATTAAATGATTAAACTGCGTCTGCTGATGCGGTCGCTTATATATCATAGCTGCCGCGATTTTACTTACGAGTTCGGCGGCCATCTAGTGGCAGCACCAAACTTTAATATAAGCGCCTGGCCAAATAATATAATTATTTCATTGAAAGATATTACTTCAAATAATAGTGTTTTTTCTATCAAATAATACAGGTTGTTTGAATAAAACAACAAAATTCTTATTCAAAACATATAATGTTTCGTATAAGCATATATTGTTTTAATGAAACAAATTTCAACCAAATAAATAGGAAT
>NW_011966999.1:40530-49459 GCF_000949405.1 Vollenhovia emeryi | reverse complement strand
TTTCTCTCTGTGTATATAATAATAAACTATCGCTTCCGCAAAAATCGAATTGCCAGAAACTGTCATATCGCAATAAAAATGTAGCGCGTAATTAAAATCTTTTACAATTCTAAAAAGTCAATATTGTATATGTGTGTGTGTGTGTGTGTATACTCATAGTCAACATTTGACAATTACAGCAGCTTTTTTCTTCTGATAAAAATTGAACGCTTTTCGTTCATGCGTAACGTCGCAGCTAATTGTTACGCCTTCTGCAAGGTGCAAAAGAGTTAGAAAAGCTTGTCGCTTAGCATTTATTAAAATGCAAACTCCTCGTGTCAACGATGGAAATGAGTTGATATGCAGTCATATCTTTTTCTTTCTCACGAAGAATACACGAAACTCTTCTATCGATCGACACTCTCAAAGTCGAATATTTTCAAGGCGTATTCGATTGTCGACGCTTGTTGTATAGTTTATCAGGCCAATAAGCAACAAAGCCCTGCGAGGTATCTGTTTCTCCGGTGAAAAAGTGAAAGATTATGCCCGACAGATAGAATTGCAGACGAAGGAAGTCCTCGACGGTGTCGGGGATTTGGGGCACGCCAGGTGTCAAAGGCCACGATGCCAAAATCGATGCCTGCACGACGAACGGAAGGAGGCGAAACTCTGACGCGGCATTTTATATCGGTGTCATGTAACATTTAGCTCTCGACCGTGAGCAAACATACGCAGAATAGTCTTGGTGTAAATAGGTGTTTTTGAAAATTGTTGATGGGTCAGAAATATCGAAGGACGTGTTAGTTGTGGAACGTAAAAATGGCGTCGTTCTCGGCTCGAACGGAAGTGAATACTCACACAGTGAAATGGTAGATAAAGCACAGCCAGCCGCCGGGATGCTCGAGGAATACGTAGAGGCGCTCCTGGAAGGTCTTGCCCCTCGTATGATGGAACACGTACTTGGCCTTGAAGGCCTGATCGATCGGCAGGTAGATCGGATAGTAAGGATCGGGCACGCCG
Source organism: Vollenhovia emeryi (assembly GCF_000949405.1). Classification (NCBI taxonomy): domain Eukaryota; kingdom Metazoa; phylum Arthropoda; class Insecta; order Hymenoptera; family Formicidae; genus Vollenhovia; species Vollenhovia emeryi. The sequence goes on along the minus strand of NW_011966999.1, from coordinate 48,460 downwards.
GTCTGATCGGGACTCGGCGGTTCCTCCTCGGCGCCGGCCACGTCATTGTCAACGATATCCTCCTTGCTCTTCTTGCGCCGGTATTTCCGCTTCATGGGCGTCGGCACCCGCTTGTGGTGCGCTTCGCCGAAGCGCGGCGAACGGAAGCGACGTAGGAAGGTGAAACGACGCGCGGGCGATGGCGGCTCCTCCGCGTTCGCGTCGTTATCCTCGGTGTCCTCGGTCTCGCTGCCGGGTGTCTTCAACGCGGTGTCCTCCGTCTCGAGACCCTGCTCAGCCACGAGCTCGTCCTCGCTACCCTGGAGGGCAGCGTAGACGGTCGTGGTGCCGCACCGTCTCTCCGCGTGCCTAGAGCATTGCTCCTTGCTCCGTGGAAGACTCTCGTTGTCACCTTCAATTCCAGGATTGACTTTCAGGTGCCAGTTTTGCCAGCCGGAGATCGCGCCGCGATCGCGACGCCAATTTTGCAATGTCGTTGCTCGATCCTTGAGGCTCGCGAGAGTAACGCGATAAAATACGTCTTTCTCCTCATTCAAATTGTTTCGTTCGAATCCTCGTGCATCGTGAAGCGCGGGAACCCAGTTTTAACTGTTACACGTAATACGATTGTACCAATCGCGTCGTGTTTCGCGACCGCGAGGCTAACTCGATCTCGTCATTTTACATTTTGAGATGGTCGCCAATGAGAGGATTCAATTGACGAACCTCGGATGAGTCGTCGACGATAAATAGATAGATCAGTCATCGCGCGGAGATTATTCAAATATTTGACGCGGCCAGACTGAGGCATTTGCAATTCTAACCACTAGAGAACCGCGGAATAATATCCCAACATATAATACGCGCGCGAAAACCCGCCTGCGATCGGGCTTATTTACGAAATAGGATCGATAATAACATCTGTTATTAAATGCACTCCACTGAATAAAACATTTTAGAGAACGATGTGAAAATTAGCAGAGATTTCAACCCAACTATGGCTCAAGTTTCTATTCTTTTTATTCTCTGCTCGTGCATACAGTCAACTTTATCCAGTTTTTACATTTTATCTTTTATAATCTTCTACAATAGGAATTAAGTGAATCGTAATTATTCCCAAAACAATATCTTTTATGTTGAGAGTACAATTCCGATTTTCAGAATGCTTTTATTTCATGTCAAAATTTGGAAAAATTTTAGTTAAAATAATAAAAAAGCCTCCGCGTCGTTCTCTAAAATGTTTTCTTCTAATGAATAACACATTGCACAAAAAATTGTATTCCATTAAAAATTAAGTATACTCATTAAAAAGTACATTAAAACTTTCGGACTCATAAAAATTCCGTTGTTAATAAGGTTAGTAAGATTTTCGTAATGAAATATTGGGTCCATTATACTGCAAAAAGTTACAAATTAAGCTATTGAGGATCATAAATCATTTCTACTTTTCCATTTTGTTTATTCCAATGTAACGTTAAGATATAAAATACGCAAAAATCTGCTGAATATTATCAACGCGATATGTTAATAAATATCTATACTCCTGCAGACTGCTATCCTATGAAATTTGTCAATCTAAAAAGATGATAGAAGTCGTTTATTTCTCGACTATTCAGAAATATGCAAAATATAATTTTCTTTTTATTAAATAAATTTTATACTACACTCCGGAATAATAATAATTTAATTGCACTCGAGATATTTTTCAAGTTCAACATTTACTGGCCGTGAAAAGAATTTCGCTCGTTTTAAGGGATGAGGTAGCAAGTGCGATTACCGCAGCCAGTTGCAAGTTCTGCGCCCAGCTTTTTGGAAATAAATGACTCGTCGTAAAAGTTTTTCTAATCCCCAGTGGCATACGGGAAGATTAAAAACCGAGTAGATCGTTCCGAAAAGGGGCGCCATTTGGTTGCCGTCTCTTGCACGAAAAATAGAAGGGATGCATTTAATATTGAAGGGAATGCCAACCGCGATTAACATTGATATAGGTAGAGTAACGAAACATCAATGTTGTACATATGTGCTTTTCTCATGTCTTTCTACATTACGATTATAGCGCTGTATTAGCGACCGTATAAGCAGTCTCTGTACAAAGATCAATGGCGCGTATACTTTAATCGATCTCATGAATACTTAAGTACTCGGAGTAAAGTGAAAAATTGTATATTCAGAAAATATTTGTATCGTTAATTATTCAGTCCTGAATAAACGGTCGACTTTATCTCTCGACAAAAACAGCCAGTCGCGAATTTATTTCTACGCGAGGTTTTACTGTATTAAAATATCTTGGATTATTTTCGGCCGTGAAAATTGTTGAAAATTCCACACATTGAGAAAAATTAATGATCATCACACGCAAAATATCGCCGCGCAACGGAGTAGCATTATAACATAATATCTATCCTGTGTACGACAGGATGCAGGAGAGCGGAATTATCGGGAAGGCGGAACAATGGAAACCACAAATCCGACTCGCACGCTTGTACATTAACGCGAGTGAATTGTCCGCAGAGCTCTATTTATAAAAGCCTCCACCTCCTTCGTCGTTTCTCTCTTGCTCTCAGACGATGAGACATTAAAACTCCGTCATATGAACGGATCCAACCGTGTCGCGGTTCGAGCCTCGAGTATCGAGCGAAAAGACACACTCCCTCTCTCTCTCTCTCTCTCTGATTGAGCAGAAATCAGGCTTCGCAATTCTGCCTCTCTGTTAAGCCGCGCGAATTCATGAGTTATACGAATTTTCGCTCCCGTCCGAAAGGGATATCTAATATTCGTCCGTCACACGCAAAAATATATGCATACGTGTTGCATGCGAGTGTCGTCACCGTCACTTCACTCGCGTTTCTTTCTCATTTTACACACGAGGTAAAATTTATTTTAAATGCAACAAACGTTTCGTTCATATTGTTACGTGCGACATTTCCATTAATTAAGAAGAATGCATACATTAACAGCGCCAAATGCGTGCGAGTTCCCTTTGGCGGAAAGCCTCTGAAAGACATACGATTTTTAATTAATACGATTTTATACGACTCTCAAATTGCCCCGTTAAACGGTAAAATACCGCAATATGTGATAGAAAGTGCACAAAAAAGTTACATAAATATAGCATAAACGCTCATGTTACACGAAATTGAAACTTTCGGTTTTCCTTTTAACGAGAAAGAAAAGATTGGAAACTCTGATTCATAGCCAATCTACGTAAGTTTGGCAATTATTCTGTATTCTATTAACTCGAAACTTATATGTTAACCGACTGCTTATTTGTTTGCGGGTCGCAAAACTGAATTGAACAGAAAGAGAAGTTGAGGTAATCGCGGTCGACTCGTTAGAACACGTTGACGAAACGAGGGAGAAACCGCGGTATAAATATTCCGTGACGTGCAACAAATGCAACGTGACCCAGTACATCGGTTATCCACGTCACGCTCGTTCGCGAGGTTACTTAGGGCTCGCGCGATAACCATGTAAAAACGAACACGAGGATTAGGGAGGATAACGGCTGCAGTCTTGTACCTGAATGACTGCACTTCTTATTATTTGGATGACCTTGGCAGTTAAAGTGACCGTGGGTGTGCGACTGATACGGATGTCGATACTGCTGCTGTCGTTGCTGTTGCTGCTGCTGCTGATTGATCGGCGACTTGAGGACACTCAGAACGAGATCCTCGCGGGAAGGTACAATCCGCGTGATCTGTCGGCTTTGCCGGAAGAGAGTCTCCTGTTCGCCGCGATTCATCCTACAGCCAAGACGGCGACGTTGGAGATAAAATCCTGGATACCACTCGCGTCTCCCCCGTCCTGGACCGCTACCTAGCATAACGGCGTGCAGCATCCCGGCACCAACTTCCCGGTTGTGGTCGATGAGCGGCTCCTTGTCTGCCGGACGATCGTCCGAGCACGCGGCTTGTCCATGGTCTCCGAAATCCGCGCTCACACGACAACGATCGTCTTGGGCTGTGAAACGTCGCGCGTAGCACTATCGGAAATTTAATAGTCCGATCTTCGCAACACGTCGCTCCCTCGTGGATTGCCAGAATTCATTGCGGGACAACGGCACGACAGTAGGATTTGTCTTGCACGTCCTATCAAATCAGGATTTTCGTCGCTGTCGCTACGGGAGAAAAAGTGAGATATTCAGCCCGTCGCGATCCTACCACCTTTTCTCTCGCGAGAGGCTGTTCCCTCACGGCACGGATATCGTCGAAAGGATTATCCGACCTGGTCGTCGTCGCCGGAATTGCTGATCGCGTCTGAAACGTAACGCAGCGTACGCCTCCGTGTTTGTCATCGTTGAACGCCGTTCTCCGGAGCATTCGTTAAAGCTCTCGATCGATTTCGAGGAATGATACGAGTTTCCGATCAGCCGACAGAGTGAATTGTCCTCGCCTTTGCCACGTTCGTGCTCTCATCGCTCTCTATCATGCGATCCCACCAAATTCGTGCCGACTCGGATAGAAAAGTCTTTCCATAAGTCTCGCGGATCACCGCGCTTCTCTCTCGTTGGTTCCACTCAACCTGACAGGATAAACCCTAACCCTCGGGCTCACCAGCCTTTGCCAAAGCTGTTACTTTCGCGAGACGTGAAACTATCGTGGACGTCAGATGCGGGTGCTCGATGGCCGGGTCATGCATAATGTCCACGATATGACATCAACCACTGAAGCTTGTCGGGCCTCGGAGAGGAGAATTTCGATATGCACCGCAGGCGAGAGGAAAGAGAAGGACAGCGAGAGAAAGTTGGGGAGAGGGTTGGGGAGAGGTAGACGGGAGGGTTAGAGATTCGGAAATCTCCTCGTTCTGGTCCCCGCAAGATGGATAACGAATGCGAGCAGACTTCTGGGACCCCGCGATCGATCTTACCTAAGGAAATCCTTCGAGCATTTATTCGGACTAATACGCTAATGAAATTCCGTTCCGCGACTCCCTCGAGTCTCCTTTCCATTCGAAAAATGTCTCTCCTTCTCCGCTCCGCACGTGGACAATCGTTACTTAAGCCACGTCGCAAAACGTATTTCTCGTATCGCCTTTCAACCCGGCGCGTTGACGCTTTCTTTCCCTCACCGTTCGTTGCTCGTTACCGTAATCGCCGAGGTCCTTCCTTTTCGTCCACTTGCCTTTTCAACGATTCAACGAGCAACGCTGCTGTTAGTCTCACCTCGGCAAAAGGATGTTATTTCATTCTTCTCAAATACGTGCCAGACGATACAGCGACGCAACCGCAACAAGATCTACTGTTTTCATTGAAACGTAACTTGCGTTCGTGACAAAATTCCTGCTCGCGCAGGCACCGCTCGCAATTGCTCGCCAATGATTGTCGTGCGAAAACATTTACAGTATATCCTCGCTACATTTTGTCGTCTCTCTTATTTATTTATACCGCATCTTTATGATTTTCCTCTCCAAGAAAACAGCAGCCTGCAGGGGCCAGTAGTTTCCCAAAATTCCTTCTGAATACGCTTCTTCGATTCTCCCTGAGGAAATGAAACGATTCTCGTCGCAGCAGAATAACGCTGCTCTCCTTAATGCACTTTATGATTGCTTCGTTATTGCTCTTAGGGTTTAACCCGGAATCACAGAGGATCACTGATGTACGTGCGCAGGGGAATTCGCGCGCCGTAGACAAGTCTTAATCCTTCTTAACGCCACTAAAGCCGCGCCGGGGTAATCTTTAGCTATTTATGCGGCTGCAAAAACAGAATCAACAATGTCTAACAACGTTTACCGCCGACGCCTCGCACAATTAAATTGCGTGAGACCCGACAGCTCCTTCGATGCTACGTTGTTCGCGCGCGATACCGTTTGCCGCGCGTTTTATGCACGCGCCCCGTGTACAATGTCGATTACAAAATCCCAACGATGAGCCTAATCGCAGACCGGAGCTATCGTGCGCCGAGCGGACTGGAAGGGCGGGAGCATCCTCTGGCCTTTCGCGACGTCGCGCGACTAGATTGATCGCGGTCGGTCCCTTTTTTTGGTTCCTCTCTTTTCCCGCGAATCAACAGTGAAATCATTTTTCGCGCGCCGCATTTATGATCTCGCCGGTCTATCGTCGTTGGCCCGAGTTAAAGCTTCGCGCTGACTAGAACTTAGTTGCGCGCGCTCAACAAAATTGCCCGGTAGCTATCTCGGGTGTGCACACGCGCACACATGTGTATATACTGTCAAATTTGCCGAGTCAAAGAAAAAAATCATTCCCTTCCCTCGCGGGCTCGAAAAGCTCGCCTCGCGTGGCGGTCTCTCGGCTTCCTCAGCGTTTCCTTTCTTCGCGCGATAGGATCCATCTGTACGGCGGTTTCGCTGTTCTCCAACCACTGGAGCGCGTCCGTGTTGTAGCTCTCTGTCAGCTCACTTTCCTAAAAACCTTCTATCGTTTAATGTTTCAACAATGTTCAAATGGTCTATCATAATACACGCGGTCATCATTACGAAGACGAGGTTTCACCCGTGAAACAAGCTTCCTCGATTTCCTCGCTGATGAACTCGCGAGAACCGTTTGCCACCCCACCCCCCACCCCTCCCTCTCTCTCTCTCTCTCTTCCCTTCTCGCCGAGATAATGAATTATCAACGTGTGATATTAAAACACATATGCACACAGTCGCACGATTCAATTTACCGCACCCTTTCGGAACAAGCAATTATCACGTAGCGTATCCACGTCCCTCCCCACGATTCATTTCGGCGAGTCGCCGCGGCAGGGGGCCCGTGCGCGCGAGAAACGCAAACACGAGAAACTATCGACGCGCCTTCGCGAATAAATCAGCGGCCGATTAGAAAACCGGAGCGTAATGTGGCGGCTTTAACGGCGCGAAAATGTCAGCGTGACTGTCAGAGCGCGGCGTGGCCGTGTAACTGTTAGCACTGTCGCGTGTCCACGAGACCTTGGCGCACTGACCGTCGCGCCGGTGCCGACGATCGCGCACGGTCGATCTCTCGCGGCGCGGTCGGGCACTCGATCCGTTCGATATGCGACGCGCGTGTTTCGTTACGCGCGCGATCACGCGATCGCGAGGGTCGCGTGCCGTGACCCGGGCGAGTCGGGACGCGGAAACGCGCGTGCTTGCTTTCAGGGCGACTGCCCGCAACCAACTGTGGCTCCTTGCCCGCCACCTCGTAGTTCCGCCACCCTCCGCAATCCCGAGCAGGGGCGGCCTAGCGCGCACGGATTACGAGATCCTCCTCCTCCTCCTCCCCCTCGAAACGCGTTCGCCTCTCCCGTTTCCGCTTTCCGCGACCACGGGGTCGTGATCGCTCCCTTTCTTTCTCTCCCCCCCCCTCTCTCTCTTTTCGTTCAGACGCGGGCACCTGCTCGTGACCGGGATCGGGAGAGCAGGTCACTTTACCCTCGCAATCTTTTTTCCATCCCTCGGCTCGGGATAATCTCGCTTCGAGAGATTAATATATAATCCTCCACTGAAACACAGCGGTGTTTTGCCCAAACGTAGTTGCTGTAAAACGTTTTGCCATTTCTCGATTAAGAGCAAGAATGAAGTTGAAATCATAGAACGAAACTACCTATCTTTGCTTTTCCTCTTCTCAGCGCGCGCGCGTTAAATTAATATTCCTGCGTTTATTATAATTAACTTGAGGCCGACAATTTTAACAACTTTTACTTTAATAAAAATCTTATTTACCGAACGATTTAAATTCTTCCGAAAATGATAAGATAGCAAGTAACGAGTTTAAAAGTAGGAAGGAAAAATAACAGTCTGTTTAAATATTAACACAGATTCACATCAGGAAATTCGAATCGTTGAAGTGCTCTGCGGCTCTAAACAAAATTTAACGACTGTGTGCCGACTCGCAATGCAAGCTACTTCCATTATTCGTGTTCGCGCACGATGCTTTCATTCCGCTCTTATTTGAATTTCCGCTCGCACTTGCGTTTCTCTCTCTCTCTCTCTCTCTCTCTCTCTCTCTCTCTCTCTCTCTCTCTCTCTCTCTCTC
>NW_011966999.1:36054-40234 GCF_000949405.1 Vollenhovia emeryi | reverse complement strand
TCTCTCTCTCTCTCTCTCTCTCTCTCTCTCTCTCTCTCTCTCTCTCTCTCTCTTTCTCACTTGACGTATTGCCTTATAAATGCCCAATTGTTGAACAACGAACGCGATGGGAATTACGAAGATGAATGCGAGGAGCGTGCACCGGCGTGTAAATGATTTCTACGCGAATTGGCCCAGAATCTTGAGTGAATATTTTGAAAAGAAAACAAGACCAGGGGAGAGATTTAATCTCCAGCGATGTCGGAGAAAAGCTAATATGAAAACGGCGGAAAAAAAGTGGTGATTACTGTGATCGTTCAACTGAAACATTTCCGCAAAGTTTGCACAAAGTAAGGACGTTTTTCGTTTAAGACAAACATCGATCGCAGCGGCTGTCTTCTCAAAGGAAAGCTTCGTGGACGTAATAAGGAAGATGCCCGAAACTTGAAATCAGCTTGGAAAGTAATTTCACAGGCAATCCGGAGTCCTGCGCTGCTGCGAATAATTTAGTCTAGACCGAAGACGAACATAATTATATTTAACTTATTTAACTGTCGCGATAAATTGCAAACTACGAAGGGAATTAGTTCGAAGGCGTTACACAAATTATCTCGCTTCTAATAACAAAAGATTATGGGTTCTGTTTAACTTTTCTAGTCGTTTGAAATTAACAAAAAATGTAAAAAGCATATACATATATGCATTTGTTAATTCTCTAATATTTAGAGTGTATACTATACGCACTCGTATAGAGAGAGAGAGAGAGAGAGAGAGAGAGAGTCACACTCATGCGAATAATTTAAAGGGTAATAGCTCTCATATTAATTTCAATAGTTCATTAATTCATCATTTCAGTTTATGTACATGTAGAGAAAATACCAAAAAGTATTATTAATATAAATATATTTTTGTCAAAAGTATTTAACTGAGTTTCCATTGTATTAATACATAAAAATGGAGGATGACAAGTAATTGTATTATAGCAAGAATATAATTGCCATCTACGAAATACCTTTGCAAAATTAACTGATGTTTGATACGAAATGAGAGAATCAAGTCTTTTCATACTTGGATAAGAGAACGGAACTTTCTGATACGCGCGATAACGCTACGTTTGCGGAACACAACGTTCGTGAATGCACGCATCATCCGAACAATAATTCGCTTGTTCGATTGATTTCGACGCCCCACTTCGTCCGACACGTGACGTTGCTACTGTGTATCCACGTCCGGACGCGGGATATGTTTGCGCGCAAACTTGCAACTAACTGCACAAACATTTCAGCCGCAATGTAGCCCGATCGACAATAGCGGCCCGCTAGCCACCGTCTCGCATTAATATTCGACAGAAAATATTACACGTAACTATCGATGAAGCGATGTCCATCAAGTATGGAAAATGATTCAAAGAAATCTCATAATAATTTTCATAGCTTCTGCGTTAGCCTTCCGGAACAAAAATCCAATCAATTTGCTATTGTAACAATTATTTTGTAAAAATTATTCTTTGTCATGAAGAATTCAATTTTGTGTGCGTATGTGTGAGACGAGCGGTATGCGAACAATCCTCAATAAGAATATTGAAATATGAATCGACCAGTTAGATTTGTGTGACACAAAAGTGGCACGAAATAAACAGTGTAAATGAAACAAGCGAGAGAGCCTTTAGGTCCGAGCGAGACGCTGGTAGCCGAACCATTGTAATATAAAAAGTGTAAAGTTATTGGTACTATTGGTTTCGATCGTCATTTAGATTGCTGTCAGACATCAACCGTTGGTTCGACAACACAATTTCTATTGTTCGTTTTTGACAGGTAAACCCTGCTGCTTGTAATTGTACACGCGTTTAATCGTAAACGAGATTAAGGATAAAATTTGTCGATATCCGCAAGAAGATGAAAACTTTTTCACTTAACTTGTACCCCTGATGGACAACCAGTGGACCTATGGTCTACGGATTAACCGGGTTTTTACTGGACGTATCGCGTCGGCGCAACGTTTAACAAGGAGAGGAGGCAGCTTTCCGAAGTGAATAAATTTCATAGTTCGCGTTTGGGATTCGCGGGAAAATAGAGTTTGCATTCCACCGACGCTATCACGATGCGATACGTCGATAGAATAAATGCAAAGTTATATGCAAATAAATGCATTTTCGGCGTGCCGGAACGTCCCGCATTTGTTTACGCGAACTTGCTTTAAATTCGCGCAAAGCTTCGTGTCGAATTCGATGGAATGTGGACTGAAACTCGCTCGCTATTCGAGCAATTTGCTCTCCGTTACGAGCGATGTTTGCAGCGCTCTCCTAATATCACTATGAGCTTATAAGCTCAGGCAAGTAATGCTCGTCCAATAAATGGCACCTGATGAAAGGATTGTAGCAACCTTTTGGTAACTATGGCAACGAGATGTGTGCCAATCAATAAGAAAAGAGGATTATGCTAGCCCGCGCGTCTTTCGTCCACTAGCCTCCCGCGATAGTTTCTTGTTAGACAGTGAACTTGAAAAGATCGGTGGGATTCAGATTCGGTCGGAAGTAATCATTCAACTGACAGCTCAAGATCTTTCTGCGAAAAATAAGTAAAGGTATTAAAATGTGCATTTTTTACCGTTACTAAGAATACTAAAATATTTCCTAACAACAAGTATTTTTACAACAAGAGCTAGTAACGCGACTGAGCTATATAACTTCATGAGGTGTACGAAGCGTACCATCGAAAGTTTGTCTAAACGACAGAAAACAATTCTAATTGTTGCTTTTGTATCGCGAGTTATTTTTCTGTTTATATACAGGGTGTCCCATTTTAACTTGGACAGTAAAATATCTCGAAAACTGAGCCCAGCAGACAAAAATGTTTCAGACAAAAGTTGTATGGTTTCGAGGGGGACATAAGATGGTACCATTGGTTTGACCTTGAAGAATTATTTGAAGGTCACATAAAGGTCACACCAATTTTTTAAAATGGCATCCCCTATTTTTTATTACATATTCTTGTAGCTGACCTCGAGAGCTTTCCAAAACGCTATAATAAAGTATTTTTGTATTAAGAACTTTTTGAGTTATTAAGGTTTGAAAGTTCCAATATTTTGACACAAATTACAAAATATCTTGTAAAATATTCATTTTTTTATCATCTTACCTTATAGCGAATTCGGTCGCTTGCACTAATGTACACTAGTGTACACTGAGTGCAAACTTTCCCAGTGCAACGTATTCGATCGATGTCTTCTGTTTCAGTGCATTGCACTCGTCGTATTCGGTTATATTGCACTATTACAGTACAAACCTTATATCATGTTCGATGAGTGTTACACTAACCTAGTGTAGCACTGACTTTGTATTCGGATACGCAAAATAAACTGAAGGAGTGCAAAGTTTATTACACGGTCAATTTTTGCAGTGCAGTTACTATTAGCGCGGTAAAATTATGAATCCTAACCGCGGACTTTTATTTCTTATAGCGAATTCGGTTGCTTGCACTGGTGCGCACTGAGTGCGCACTAAGGCTTGTTTATAGTCAATTCTTATATTTCCGAAGCGTCTTAAATATTCTTGAAATATTTCGTAGCCAGTAAAACGATCTGTATAGCATCCATACGGATTGTTTTCTGGCTAAATCGCTTTGAACGTGCATTTAAGACAAAGTTAAGTATAAAAATTGACTGTAAACTGGCCTTGGTATGCACTCGGTACGCACTAGTGCAAGCAACCGAATTCGCTATTAATGAAATTTTAGGTTAGCATCGATCGGACCTAGTGTTGCACTCGCACAAGACAAGTTTAGTGCAAAGCGAGTTCAGTGTGTAATTGCATCGAGTTGGTGTTGCACTGAGAAAGGTTAATACCGATCGGACCTAGTGCTGCGCTTGTTCAGTGCAAAACGAGTTCAGTGTCAGTGCAAATCGGCCGAATTCACTATTAATAACTCAAAAAGTTCTTAATAAAAAATACTTTATTATAGCGTTTCGGAAAGCTCCCGAGGTCAGCTACAAGAATATGTAATAAAAAATAGGGGATGCCATTTCAAAAAATTGGTGTGACCTTCATGTGATCTTCAAATAATTCTTCAAGGTCAAACCAATGGTACCATCTTATGGCCCCCTCGAAACCATACAACTTTTGTCTGAAACATTTTTCTCTAAAATGTTCTATTTCCGAAATAAAGGGGCTGTACGGGTGGTCTGAATCACCCTGTATATATAT
>NW_011966999.1:29686-36019 GCF_000949405.1 Vollenhovia emeryi | reverse complement strand
GATATAAAAAGAACGATATTCATAGGAGCACTTATATCACTTGTCATTTCGCCGTTCCTGAGCGCGCGAAATTTCAGCCCTATCATTTGTGGAAAATAATCGCTTCTAATTTAAAAACTATTATAGCCTCGACACTTTTGTATTAGGATTTTCGTCTGGAAATGTTCTAAGGAATCTGTCATTAAGAGGACCTCCGGTGGTTTTAGGACACCCTGTATAATAAATAATATGGTTTTGAAGATTCTTCGAAGGCAATTTTAGTGTGAACATTCAAGTCACGATCGCACGAGAGAAGAAACGTATTGGTAAGCGAACGTGCCGGATGTAAGAGCTCAATTGGATTTCACATTGTGCCGAAGGATAGAATATAAAAAATGTTTATATTCTGGAAATTGATCCATCCTATTATTTAGTAAAACTTGTCAAGAACAACGAAAGCATTTTACTTCTATTTAAGTATCTATTGTATGCGGAAGAGTATAAATACGCTTATCACATTCGTCCAACGTTTAATCTAGATATTTATAATTTTCTGCTGAAATATAAAAGCAGGATTTTATCTCGTCTACAAAAAAACATCGGTAACCATTTCCAATATACATGTATGCACTGAGAAAAATGTCCGATTAAATATAATCGGATAATCCATTTACATAATAACAAACGGACATATCCAATTAAATTGTATATTCGATGGAAAAAAATCATCATTTTTTTCAATCAAATTTCATCGGATGTGTCCATAGTTTAATCGGAAAACGTAATTGGAAAAATTAACCGTCGGAAACGCTATTTAATTGATTTATCCGATGAAAATTTTTCTCAGCGTAGTGAAATGCGTTCGCATCGATGAATTACAATTTTTTTTTATTAATCTTTATTAATAAATATGGGTTTCAACTTGAGGGAAATAAATCTGCAACCAACTCCGAAGCAACTTCCTTACGCGATCGCGAAACTCGCGCTGTCGTCATTAATGCCGCCATATTTCGAGCTAACTGAGCTTGACATTATCAAATGTGTCCTACTCAGAAAACGTAGGCGAGCCTTATCGACGCAAAGTTTCCAGTCTCGTGCCCTCGAAAAAGAGTTCCGGCCTTAATCGCAACAAGTTCGGCCGTGTCGCGTTGTCGTATGCATTTCTATGGAGTTGCCTCGACTTCTGTACACTTCTGTCTGCGCTTTTCCACTCCGACGACACCCACGTCTGGCAGCGATCTCTTGTAAATCCGTTGAACCCGCTATATCTTCTCCAAGAGATAAGCCGACTTAAAAACTGTCAGAAAACGGAAAAGTGAAAAATCAAAGACAACTGAACGAGAATAATGCATTTTCAGCTCATTTGTATTACCACTAAGATGTTGAAAATTTTGCGACAATCTCGTTTAATAAATCGGTGTAACGTTCGGAAAACTCCAACAGGGATCCTAGTGCGGTCTGGTGGAGCGTTGTACAATGTACCGTTCGCTCAAGAAGCAGCTTAATTGAGCTCCCGAGTAACGAGGCGGTAATAAATCGGTAATCCAGAAATACGTAGTGCGGCGAATAAAATGAAAGCGGAGATGCATAGCGACCGGCCTTTCCAAGATTACGGACGAGATTATGAGAGACAGTAGAGGAGCAGGCGCGAATAAAACGCGCGGACGGCGAAGATGGTCGGATTTGATGGCCGAATTATACAGCGAAGTCGCTTTTTGCGTCTATGAATATTGGAAACTTCTTGGAAATATAATCCATAATTCATTACATACGAAAACTTGCCAGCCTAAAATTATTGAATCAGCTTTTCCACAAACTCGACGAGTCGTTTCAATTGCGAGCTAAGTTTTTATCGTCGACTTGTCCGAAAAACTTTCTCCCGGTATTAACATCCACACACTGATCAAGGATTAAAAGTATAATTTAGTATTTAAAAACTCTACTTACAACTAGAACTTCTTGTTTAATAAACTAATTAATAAACTGCAGATTAATTTAACGGTAACGGTTTCTACTGCTCTTTGGCCTTTCATTTTCCTGTCTTGTTTTCTTACCCCTTTCTAGAAAGGTAAACTTATTTGCAAAGTTGTTCGCTACGTTGTCATCTGAGAACTCTATAATATTTAAATGTTAAGAATTTCCCGACAGTGAAGTAGTGCATCGTTTCGCGTTACTTGCGGCTCTTTGTCATCGCGCCTCTCTCGATCTTGGTGGTGATCGGGTTACGGTGCGTGCAGGCGCACCTTGGTCCGACCATCGCAAAATCCCCTTGCAATTAGTTGTCATAAAACCTGGAACCGTACGGGAGGTTTTGACAATAACCCGCTCCTGATAAGTCCATCTTTTTTCACTCAACTCTCTCTTACTTGTTAGTACAGTTGGCTTCTCCACTGTACGTAATCTTACTTTATTAGACAACGAATGATTTCTATTTGCGATGTAATCTATCTTTCCACGTACAAATAGTCTAGAAATAAGAGCCATAAAGACAATTGATTCAGTTATTCCTGTAATCGGAATAAAATTTGTTTGCTGACATTACATACGTAAACCTAACATTATAAATAAATTTCTTTTTATCACATCGTCGCCATAATCGTCGTAGCAAAAGTCTTTAGGTCTCAGGTTTTAACTTCCAGCCATGACGTAGTATTACGTTGAAACGACGTTGTCATCGTTCACCATTCGTCAACGTGTCAAACATAAAGAAACGCATTGTCGGGATGGGATCGTGGACGAGAGCCGATAAACGCCACGAAAGAGGACATTATTCCCGCTCAGGCGGCAGCCCACGTGGTCCCGTCACCTTTCCCTCGCCGAGAGATCCGGCACCGTGTCACCCACTTGTCACAAGCAGGCTGCACGCAGCCGGTGCAAGTAGTACGTTGCGAAATGCTAAATACCGTCGACGTGCCGCGCGTCTATTTATAGAGTCGACACGATCGATAGACACCCGCTACAGAATAAAGCGAGCGACCGAACGAAAGAGGAGGGCGGGAGGGAGGAAGGAAAACCATGAAGAAGAGGGGGAAATTGAGAAAGTGAATGAAGAGTCAAAAGAAAGAAAGAGAAAGGCAAGGACAGAGAGAGAGAGGAGCGAACAAAAAGAGGAAGAAATGAAAAGAATGAAACGCTGACAAACGAGAGAGGAAACGGAAGTGGAAAGATGTTCCGCCCTTACGCTTCGCCACCCTTGGCAATTTCGATTCGCCATTCCTCCGGCGAGTATAGCCGGATCGACAACTTAGCTCCTGAGATTAACAAGTGTGATTTCTGAAAGGTATGTGTTGACACACGTATGTATGCGTATATTCAACAAGATGTCACGCATAATCTTTCACGTAATAATAGATTACGTAATCAACATATGTAACTGACTTTCTTAACAAAGGTAACTTGTTAATTTTTATGCAAAATATGAAGATATAATTTTGCTATTTATTTCTTTGCTGAAAAACTTTTGCTTCAATTTCGCTCGCAACGAAAACATTAACAATATATCAATAGCTCATATAATGTTATTGCTAAGAAAAAATCGCTCATAACATCAAAAATGTTCTTAACATCGCAATGTGCAACATAACTAAAAATGATTTATAGTTAAACTTATTTTTCAACGCATATATTTCGAAACGTTAATTAAAAATAGAATTGTATGTTTTCCCTTTTGCCTGTAATTGCTCTGGCGAATCATACAACTAAATTTTTGTACTTTCACAAGTAATAAATGTATTTATACTGAATTTTAAAACTTTTTCCCGAGCTGCTTTTAGAATGCCGTCGGCTTCTTTAAACTTTATTCCGAGCTTGACACCGTAAATCCCTTTTGATATATTAAGATCTTTTATATACTGAAGTTTTCTCCTTTGCAGAAATTCTTTCTACTATAAAATTATATTTCTAAAGAGATATATTGTGCTTTATCCTTTATTTTTATTTATGGTTGTAAAAAGATATTCGACCGATTTGAAATATCCTATATATTTTTCTCAATAAAGTGAGCCACAAAGCATGGAACACGTCAAAACCGACCAAAAGTCTGTTTGAGATTGTCAATATATATGCTTCAATTGCGATATGAATTGAACCGATCCGATGACGTTAGCAATTTTCCTATTTTTCATACGCTCTGTATAACTGTATACGTTACTAATGCAAATCTCCATGACAAATTTAATCGACAAAAAGGAAACCTACGATCATGGACACGCAATGGCATTTTTACTATATTTCCAATATTATATTTCATTTTGATATATCGGGCCGTCTTTTATCCTCCATATGAAAATTGTATTTGCATTCAAAGTCCACCGTAACTTCACATTCCAAAGGAAACCAGAAGAAGGTGCACAAAGCGTGAAGTTCGAAACTAGTTTTCTATAAATTTTTTTAAGTAGAGGAAATATCTGCAACTTGTGTGCAACGAAATACTTGTCGTTGCAAAGAATAAAGCTTGAAATTTTCTTAAGTTTTCGCTGCTGTGCACTTTATCGTATGTGAATAGTGTGCGTTTTAATTATGGCATACTTGCTTTTAACTAGAGTTTCAACTTAAATCGGATACTGAAAAAGAATTGCAACGTCATAGAAAAAGACATCTTTAGAGCAACACTTGTATTACAATTTTTATGTATAATTTTTAAATAATAGCAAATTATGACTCAAGTTCTTCACACTTGATGACAAGAAAAACGTACAAGCTCTGTTTTGAGTTGCTAAATCGACTGGTATAAGAATCGCTCGTATTGCGGAATTGATGAATAAAAATTTGTGATAAAATCAATCTAGTATTTTTCTTATGTAATTGTAACAAAGCTGTTATGGAGCGGATTATGCCTCGTTTGGCTGGCGACTTTTTATGCGTGTACGACGATGAAAGTGACTTTGTACGCGGGAGCATCTTAAACCGCCGGGCCACGCGGATGGGAGTAATCGATATTTGCGAGCGAGTCGATATCTCACGGCAAGGCCACGCTACGACCCTTGTGCATTATTGATGCTTGACGGACGGCCTTTGTAGAACGGAGTGTCCCGCTGTTTGCGGGTCACCAAGCCTTGGCGTGCCGACGGTGTTACGACAGTTTTCTCGCTGCATGCTGCTTGCTTTTTCCTCCTCTTCCTCTCCTTCTCCTTTTCCTTCCCTTCCTCCTCCTTCTTCTCTTCTTATAGGCAATTCGACCTGTACCTTCTCGGTAATGAATGCATTCGATCGTAAGATAAGACTGGCATTCCTCGTCATCGCGAGACACGCGCGCAAGGATGAAAACGTTAATTCTGTACTTTCTTTCTTTGGCGAACGACGCGCCAGACGAATTTGTCTGCCATCGACAACCTGTCTATATCTGTTTGCTGCTTACTTTCCAATACCATTGAATCTTTGGACTCGTAAGCATCTAAGTGTGTTTTGGGATTCCCCCTTTTAATGGTCTTGGTTCTCTGTGGATGTTTTTTTTTACACCGAGTTTTGTTTCAGCCACAAAACAACTTTGGTTATATTTAATTCCATGACGTATCACAGGTAACTTCAAGAAATAATCGATCTTCGTTCATAATAAGATTTAGTCGAGTCGGTCTAATAATAGTCAGAATCAGCTTCCTGAAGAGTGTCCGGCTATTTTCATGACATTCTGGCCGAGTTATTGAAAAATAAAACGACTGCATAGGAAAGGTCGTGGTAATTAATGACATTCGTCGATTTTGCACTGGCTAAATATAACAATACCTCACGTACACTGCAATGCGGAATTCGTGGGTTTCGTGCATAGAAGATTACAGTTAGGTTTGTTCGTTACTGCGAGCGATCACAAGGCGGAAGAGCTCGTTTTATTGGCGCTCTTCGCCGTCACGCTCTCAACAAGATTTCCATTTCAATGCTTAAGTTTAATGTGGTATATCCTTATTTTACAGCGTGTCGTTACAGGTATCGATAAGTTCTATGAATATTCCCGACTGTGATATGACATTCACCGCGAGCTATTCCCATCCCAGATTTTTGTACAAGAATAAATTGCGTCAATTATTTCAACAGATTTCCTACACTTGCGTCTCCCAACATAAATCGCGTGGCTAATGCCATTCTTTGCCTGGAAAATAGTGAGGCTCATGAGAGAAACGACTTCTCGTTAGAGACGATAAAATACCACAGTGATATACAGGGTGAGTCTTTCCATATCCGACAAAATTTTTGAGAAGGTAGAACGGATCGAGATGAACGGAAAAGTCCTGTACCATTTTGCAATTTTCGTAATAGTTAACGAGTAATTAATTATTAAAAATCGTTGTCTTAGGCCGGCCTACCGCCCAATTCGAGCGCGTGGCGAGACGTGCGCATAGCAATATCGATCGCCGGGCGGTC
>NW_011966999.1:9187-28221 GCF_000949405.1 Vollenhovia emeryi | reverse complement strand
GCCCAATTCGAGCGCGTGGCGAGACGTGCGCATAGCAATATCGATCGCCGGGCGGTCACATCTTGCCACGCGCTCGAATTGGGCGGTAGGCCGGCCTAAGACAACGATTCTTAATAATTAATTACTCGTTAACTATCACGAAAATTGCAAAATGGTACAGGACTTTTCCGTTCATCTCGATCCGTTCTACCTTCTCAAAAATTTTGTCGGATATGGAAAGACTCACCCTGTATATTTGAGACAGAAAAGTAATTAATTTAGAGTTATTAGCCCTTTTTATTTTTGCAGTATTATCAAAATGTTGACTTTGAGATTAGTAAATATTTAATATAATACATAACATATACAAAGGATTAAACATGTAAAATTAAAAAGAAAGAATAATTTTTATAATATAAAAGCTTCAATGAATATGTAGTTTTGTAATTACTGTAATCAATACTTGTGACGTATTAATATTTAAACACGATGTGACTGACTGAAATTTTCTATTAATTTGGGTTTCAAAAGCGCTAAAGTATTAACAAATATTAGTGCACGGGTTCATTTTCAAAAAGTTCAATTACCATTCGATCGATTAAAGTAATTGGTTTTCGCACTTACTCGTAAAATCGTGTGGAAAATAAATCTGTATATCACCTTAATATTTTCATTGTCTCCAAGAAACGCCATTCATCACGTATATGTGAAACTTTGTTATTTCATAGCTATTAAAAGAGTGATGTTGTCAGCAAGATTCTGACGTATGGGGGTATCTAACTATCTGCAAATAATTATTTCAAATATAATACGTGACTTATTCTTAGGCACAGATTTCGCTTTTGTCCGTATGCGAAATTACAAACAGCGAGAAAAAGATTGGTATTGATCGGTCGTCAGACACCCTTTCCGTATCGCGTGTCCCTCGGGTAGCTCGTCAACGATCTCGCTCCTCTCTCATCTTCAACGTTACCGAACAGTTTCCGTGACCATAAATCTACGTTATTCCCCAACTGCGTATTCGATATCTCACGAAAGCTTTTTTTACCGTTGAATAACGATAAACTTGTTCCCCTTTGGGCACCAAGTACAAACTGCGAATGACGTAGCTCGTAACTCACCGCAAACGAGCGAAGGAATACTTGAAGGAAACTATGCCGTTTTCATTTCTAAGACACGTAAATAAATAAAAGAGAGCGAGAGAAAGAGAGAGAAAGAAAAAATAAATACGCGTTTAGAATGGTTAGGTAAAATTATTGAAATTGCCATATGCGTTTCGTGCTCGCGTGAGGCACATTTATGGCTGATGATATTCCTGTGAAACATCACAGAATGGAATTGCGCGCTACGAAAGGGTGGCACAAACACACAAAAGTTACACAGCACCGTTCCACGTTTCGGCGTCACATATTCAATAACCAGGACATGGTAAAGGAAATTAAAAATTGTTTTTTTAGACGATCGTTTCTTGTACAATTGTGAAATTTGTCGAATTTAAAAGAGAAAGCATATCATCCGATACATAACTACTTACAGAATCCACATCTACATGCGATATATTCCTGATTTAAAATAGTTTCTCTGACAAACACAATGAAAGTCTTCTATAATACATCCATTATAAATTTTCTACAGACAGACTTTTATTAAAGTTTACGGCGTATTACAGTAAACTTAAGAATTACATATAATATATTTGATCATTATTGTATCGCACCTCAAATGAAGAATTTATATTTACCTTGACGAATTGTCGCAAATGAAGTTATCAAAGTGCCACTGCATGAATCATTAAGTTGAATTTATGGATTCTTCATCCATCTTTCAGGTTGCAAAAATTGTTCTTTTATCACTCGTGAAGGAAACGTAAGAAAACGTACGTATAAAAGAATCATGTCAAGGATTTCCGTCATATCTGTCTTAATTCTAGACACACATTATGGAACATCGAAACTAACTCGTCACAGAATTATGTATGCATAAGGTAATTCTACTTTTCTTATAAAGAGTTGTTTTCCTTTGCTCCGCTCAGTTTACAGCACGTGGTGTAGGTGCAACGTAGGCTTCGTTACATCAATAATTGAGTTGCTACGGAATATACATATATACACACGCGAAGCTTTATTTTCTAAGTGCGTGTAAACAAAGGAAACTTTTATATGAAAAAGTTATTATTGTATTGTTATACATACATGATAATACATCTAGGTATGATCGATATATGTATAAGAGTTTCATACAGAGAGCCTCATAATAAAGGAAAAAAACCTTTACAATTTGTGGTACGTAGTTTGAATAACTTGCATCAATAATACTGTAAGCAATTATGTATCACATAAATTTTGTATTCTCCAAATTTGCAAAATTGTACGAGATTTAAATTTTATAGGTATCGCTATAGAATTTATATAGTTAATCGATTTGAAAGCAATTAAAATTAAACGATATAATTAACTGATAAAAAATCTAAAAAGAATTCACATGTTGATGTTATTTATAAAAGAATATACGGTTTTTAATTTTATAAAATTTGTAACACTCGTGTAATGATTTTCCTTACAACCTCCTTAAACCTGATTTAAGAAATATATTTAATTTATTATCATACAATTATTGTACAATAATTGTATTATTGTACAATAATTTGTATATTTGTATGATTTACTACGATTTATGATGAGATAAAGACAAAGTATATTGTAGTATTAATAATATTACGTGGCAAATATACCCAGAAAACTGACATTAATCTCCCCTTTGTACGTGACGATATCCCGAAGGATAATATTATATCTCTAACTACAAATGGAAACACTAATGACGTCCGGTAGGCACGTAGTCAGAACTTAAATTTCTCCGTAATATTTAAAGACGTATAATAATAAAAACGTATTTTTTGTGTTTACATAATTATATTATATATTTTTTTTTAATGAAAGGACATAAAAGACTGATGAATTGCATATAACATAATTTTTGTAAAGCGATCGATCGCTTTCAAATGTAACCCCCCCTACATGCTAATTTCCTGACCTGACAGAGGTATATGGAATTCTATTGCGTAATGCCAAATTTATTCCTCCCTTTGTCCCACGCACCCCCATACGTTATTTAGTGCCGAGGGATGCCGGTAGAATATCACCTGGTACAGCAACCCCAGTATATTTTCTTTCATTGGACGGTAACGCTATAAAAGAACCCCGATATCAATATCTACGTTCTCTCCCTCCGACATACCGTTACTGATCGAATGAAGAAGAAGCTCAAGAGCAATATCATCGTGATAGCGCAGATCTTTTAAACCTACGTCTCTTGTCATTGGTGATGTACTTGCTCGACAGTACAATTCAATATTTCAATATTGGAAATGCATGATGGAATCAGTAAGTTAACGAAATGTTGCATATTTTTCTGAGAGGAAAGACAGTTTCTAGAAAACTATCGTAAATAATAGGTATAAGTGTTATAAGATATAGGTACATTGTCAAATTCTGTTATGGAATGAAATACAGAATACCAAAGCCACTGAATTAACTATGTTAATTCTATTTCTATACATGTTTTAGTTTATTTAAAATAGATATATCCTCACTGGAAAGATAAGGGTGTTTTCGAGTATTTAGAAAATAAGGTTTGCCAAAAGTAATTAACGAAAACCAGAATAGGATGCACTTGAAAATTTCAGAATAAACCCGTGAGAAAAGTTGCGTGCTTTAATGCAGATTCCTGTCCTAGATAAATGGTAGAAGGTGAATATTGATCAGACGTAGTAGAGAATGTCAGTATGGGGTCCGCCATCTGTGCGCATCAAGCTTAAGCTACGCGAATTATAAGATCATCTACGTATGAGCAATCAGAATAGAAAACCTGTAAAAACAATGAAAAAATACAATTGCCGTGTTTCGTCCGTCATTGCGCGCATCTCTATCTTGCAAAGTGTACTCACTGAACATGATGAAATTATTCATTCTAGAGGATATTTCGAATGCGAAAAATTGCGAAAGTTTGAAAGATTCAACAAGACTCGATTAGCCTCAAATACGATTATTTCTCTATCAGTGAAATGCAAAACGCGACAGATACATAGTTAATTATTGAAAAATATATGTTCTTTGTGATTAAAAGTGCTTAGTTGTAGAATAGGCTATAACCATAATTGTTACATATAACTGCGTTACAATACTTGCGTGTATATTACATTAATATTTATACTAAATTGAAAATATATCGTTACGTTAACATTTGTTTTCTTCAACTTTTTACGCTCCAATAGACTATTGCGTCTACGTAGCAATAAAGCTTCATTATTTATCGACGTACGCCGAAGAATACTCCGGGGAAGCATAAAGCGCTTTGCATATGGACGGGGATATTTCGTCTGTCATATAAATTTCTAATAAACAATCGCGCTTTCCTCGCTATAGCATCAACCGTAAACCGTGATCCGAGAACACATTGCTCGGGAATGTAGGGATTTATTATTGTAGCCAACTTCAAATTACGATGTCGTAACTTCTTTTACTTTTTCTTCGCCTCCGTGAGTTTAAGTTATGCAACAAGAACGTCACTGCAAAAGCGGATATCAATTTTCTTAAGAGCATTCCCTCGGTTCGTTGCATTTATTTATAAACATACAATTTTTCGCAACTTTTTATTCTAGTTTGATTACTAGGTTACTTTTCTGAAGGAAAATATGTTTTTCATTATTCTCATTACGACCGATTGAAACTAAATTAGGTATCCGTTTTATCTCGGATATAATTAATTTTTTTAATTCTTTCAAAAAAATTCGTACACGTATTATCCTACACATGCTACATATCGTTATTTATATTTACATCAGATCTCTTTGAAGGGGAGAAAAATTTTGGGCTCGTCATCAATCTTTTTTAAAGCACTATATTTATATTTATTAAGTGACAATAAAGATTGATGTTACAGTGCCGTCAGAAGCGCTAATTCTTCTTTGATATATCGAGCGTGGCGAACGGTTGATAAGGCGAATGAATAGGATACGCAGTGTTTTAAACTCTTCATTTTAGTGGGTTTATTACAGCTATAGAATATCAGATAAACGCAATCGTGAGTAATCGTAAACGCGATCGTAAAGTAGGGAATAAAGAATATGAATGAGTTGCTACATCGAAGGATGCATGTGACGTGCTGTCCAACTTTCGCTAGAAAACTGTACTCAAATCTCATGCAGATACAAAACGTTCCAAGTACTTACACAGAGAAGTGGTACAGGAAGCACTTCCAACCGGTAGGACGCTCCAGGAAGTTGTAAACTTGACCCTGGAAAGTGGCTTTCCCAGCACGTCGATGTTCCTTGACGCGGTAGCGACCTTCCCAGGTATTGCGATCACCACCAGTTCCCAGCAATAGCCTTGGATCGACACCTGAGTATTTATCAATTTTACATTTCTATCCAACTCGTGACGAAATTGCAAATAAATTGATATACGAGTCGTAATATAAGTATCATTTATCCCACATAGCACATAATATAATACATTTATATAATACGCCGCAATATTACATTAATATGACTGATATGTTACATAGAAATATTACACAGTAATATAACAGTAATATTGCTGCAATATATCAGATCCAAAGTAGTGCAAGATAATGTCAAATGACTTTTTAATTGCGTCTCATTACGTTTTATTACGTCATTAAGATGTCACGAAGACGTCATTTAATGTCAGTAATATTACGTGATACATCACAGTAATATTATTCTAATTATCACAGTAATTACTACGATTATCTCGGTAATATTTCATTGGGCGAACATTTTAATATTACTGTGACATATCAGTAATACTACAGTAATATTTCCAATGTATTTTATTGTAATATTACGTGCTATGTGGGATATTATAGTTGCCATGTTATTTTATTTAAATTTGTCTAAAAGAACAGTCATTGCATGCATTTGACAGCAACTAAAAAAAAATAGAAATGTTACGTGAACTGAATTATTGTTAAAAAATTGATATGATTTTTCTACAATTGTAAATATAATTTATAATTTTTTCCGAAAAGACGCAAATTTCGATTTTGCCACACGCATATTATTATTTTGTGAGAGTTCAATTAAACGTTTATACTGAATACATCTTTGAAATACAAGGCGTTAATGTATCGTTCCTCGCTTTTTATGCGTCTATTTTTGGTGCACTTTAGCTTCGCCTTTTCTTTCATCAATCCTTGGCAAACTTGACTGTAACTGAAAGCACCCTGCTGAAATACTTCCGGTCGCAGGATATGACGTCACGCACCCTATCGCGGACCGAGAGTGAAATCGATTCGATCGAGTCAATATTTAAGAAATATATCCCGCGTACCCAAAAAATTACAATTAACAATGTTATCGTGTACACTGCACAATCTAGCAAATATAAAAGGGCAAAAATAATTCACTTGATTGCACGGAAAAATGGCACCAAGTTTTCGGTATCTCTCCATTAATCTCAATTCAATATCTAATTATCATTTAATTGAAATCAAATAATATAAAACTCATGAATGCAGCAGATTGCATAAAAGGCATAATTTTCTTTATTGCAGTATAATTATATGGCTATATGGATAAAAATCATAACGCTACCCAAATGTTATATAATAATATTCAATATTACATATTAGTCAAGCTTGATTTCACAGGATTAATTCACAAATTGTATCAGTACTATCGATTTGAAATTTTGTGGTTAGCTATTGCATTTTTCATACGCGGTTTCGCGTTGTGGCCAATTTTCCATCCCTGAATTAGCAACTGGCGTATAATGCGCTATCAGTTGATCAGAATATTCATGCGAATAATGTGAATACGTTTAAAGAGAAAATTTGTGAATTAATGAACTTGGAATAATTAATAGATTTTATGCATTTCCACGATGTCCCTAATAGAAATATATTTGCATGTGCCATTCGCTTGCAAAAAATAAGCGTATCTTGTTTTTTATGCATTACCATGTTATCTATAACTGTATTTAATTTAATTCGTCAAATACAAAATTCAATAAATAATCGACAATTGCACATTGACAACATGTGACGTTCCAGTATTAGTAGCCAAAGTAACCATTCGAAAACGAACGTTTTAACGCCTATCGGTAGACAATAAAAATCATAAGAAATTTTTGTCACATTGAAACTAAAAGTTTCGCTACCTCGCAGGTATCGGCGATTTTTGAAGCAAATATAATATAGTAATGCGTTTTTGTTCTTACCGCCAACCAAAGTGTCATTGTTGTCAGACTGCAAGGTAGCACTGGTGTCAGATAGGGGCGACGGGGCCGGTCTTAAATCCGGTGGCGGTTCCAATCTCAGTAAATCACTTCCGCCATCTCCACCTCCTCCATTTCCTCTGCCAACCTGTACAATCGTCACATTCAGAGGTCCCCGGTTACCTATCGTAAAACAAAGAGAACGAGAGGATACCATGATGAGCCAGCTCGTTAATGACATAACGATAAATGATCGAGTACGGGGAAGGGGCGTTTTCTTTACATTAATTACATTTTCTATTAATTATGCGCTCTACAAATTCGCCGAGCTCGCTGGGCAACATTATTATTAGAAAGCAACTGAAACGTGAAAGTGAGGTAAAGACCAGCACTCGGCTAAGAGTGTCACTAAGTGGTAATTAACCCTCGTATCATTTTCCTCACCCTCGAATAAGCCGAGCTAAAATTGAATCTGTTTAATCGGACAAAATACTCTCACCCTTAACCGACCGCGATTCGTTTGTACGATAATTCGATGCATAATCAACGTTATGACATTTATTGATTTAGCGGTTTGCCCCATAACGCGTAAAGGGGTGAATCGTGCTTTAATCCCGAAGGAACGTTATTCGCGCAATTTGCGGACGTCATGCTTCGTTGCGGATGTAGAGAGAATATCAGCGTTAAGCTCAGCGAAAATTACGGCATACAGTTAATGCTCGTAACCAGCGTATATATCAACTAGAATTAATAATTAATTAATCAATTATACATATTATCGAACGCGATCATACACTATATTCAAGCACAACTCTATCGTTATATAACAGAGTATATTTTTCTCTTTAATCAAACGTGCAGTCTAGAACAATCCCTAGAAATTTCCATTGCAATGTATATATACTTGAGGTAGACTAGCTTTGTTAGAAAAGACGTCAGATTTCCGGTAAATAAAGCTGAGTTTTGTACCGGTATTTTTGACAAACATTTTAATTCATATTTCTTCAAGTTTGAGGTGCACTCGAATAGACTTAAAATTACTTCTTTTCTTTAATTTAATTATAACAGTACAACCTAAAACACCATAAGTACATGTACATATTACAAGATTTTTACTCTTTTTAATGGAATACCATATTTTTTATTGATACCGTGGAAACAAATTTGTTAAAAAATAGCTAAAGTGGCCGAAGATATCGTAGCATTAAATTTTTTATAATAAGTATATGTATAGTTCAAGTTTCCTTTGCTATAAAACAGAGTATTTTCGAAAATAAATTGGTAAAGCAGGAAATGTATAATAAATGTTTAAGGCACGAGGGTTCCAATACATTTTACCTTGCCCTTTAAGCGGCCTTGATAAAAGCTGAATTTGATACTTGAATTTTTTTTTAGGCGAACGTACCGGGGCTGGGTATCATAAACCGCT
This sequence comes from Vollenhovia emeryi, assembly GCF_000949405.1. Taxonomy (NCBI): domain Eukaryota; kingdom Metazoa; phylum Arthropoda; class Insecta; order Hymenoptera; family Formicidae; genus Vollenhovia; species Vollenhovia emeryi. The sequence goes on along the minus strand of NW_011966999.1, from coordinate 19,575 downwards.
GCGGCCTTCACACATGTGTGGCCGCAGTAATAAAGAGAAACATTGAAATTTTATGGTTTCTGACTGGTACTCGTAAAGTCGGAATTTCCACGAATTTCCGTGAATTATATGTACGCGTGCTTTCTGCTATTGGTGGAATCCAGGTCGAATTTTCATGCAAGTTCAATAACAGGCAAGTTGAGTCATCCCGAGGCATTTTAATATGCCTATACATATACTACACGTCTATACACGCAGAAACTCGCGCGCAAACGCGTCCTATATAATCTGCCCATAATCTTCTACCGCGCGCAGTAAGGCTAAATCTTTGCTGGAATCCTCCCCTCACTTTTCATTAAGCCTATAGCATTTTATCGGTGGGCACAATGTGCCCATCGCAACAAGCGCAATTAAAAATTAAGCCCCGCCATCATGTTACAGCAAAGTACCTCTAAAAAAGAAAATCACTTCGTATGGAGGTAATACCTTCTATGGAATTAATGTGCATTTACGGTTCAGGATAATCCATTTGTTATTTTATACAAGATATTTCCTCCTAAAATTATGAAATTCGCGAAATGTTTCTTTCTTACGTAAGAAACAACTAAAGTATGTAGAAATTGAATAATTTAAACCGTTTATAGTGATAAGTAGATATCGTATAATAAATCAACTCGTGTACTCGTGTAAACTTACACGGTCGGTCTCGCACGCGTGTACTAGCTACGCTTACACTTGGCGCGAGACACTACCGTGTCTCGTGATAGATAAATATTTAGGAGCGGATAGGGTAATAGGTAGAAAGTTGATAATGTAATATAATAGAGTGGTGAGGGGTGGATGAATGAATGACATAAGATTTGATTGTAAACCAAGTCCCACTTTCTGGCTGTAAGCTAAAGTGAATCAAAGTTTGATTGATTGATAATTTAAACCGTTTATACGGTATATAATATAGTACGAATATTCTTCCACTCTTAAGGATTGTTTCAAGTACCCCACACATGGGTAATCCTTCAACTTATTTTGTACTTTGACATAAGGATAAATTGTCGAGAAAAGCATCGCGCCACAAAAGGGCGGCTCACCTATTCTGGAGGGTGGAAGTAACAACCCTTGTGCCTCCTCGAGCGGCATCGCGTGTCCGTGATCGCGGTAATGATGAGGGCGGTCTCTCATATCTTCTCCCGGCTGCAACAGTTGCGCGGCTTTTCACGATGTTCCTCGCCGGATAGTGGCAATCGTCGGTGACCGGGATTGGGACCGGGACCGGGAGCAGGAAGCTGGGCGAGTCCTGAGGGACTCCTGCTGATGACGGCGGACGGTGATTGAGCGTCATCGCCCCGCCGTCACAACTAAAACCATGCCCAGGTCACCAAGTTCGCACGATTCTCCAGCGTGCGTCAGGTAGGGCCTCCTTAATTGCCGTCTACTTTCGTCCTGTTAAAACAAATTGTTTCCTTCGTAAGACGGGGGGTAATGTCAAAACATACTCTCTAAAATTTGTGGAGTGAAATGTTTACTCCATTGGAGTTAATATTCACTCTGTTGGAGGAAATATTCACGCCAATGGGGTGAACATTTCACTCCATGGCAGGTATTTTCACTCCACAAATTTTAGAGAGTACCAAGAGGCATTTGACACATGATAAAATAATATCTCGAAAAATTATCGATCTGACAACTTTGGGGAAAAAATTTTTAGCGCAAATTTCCGATATAGTATTATATAGACACGAAACTAAATATAAAATTGAATATAAATTAAATATCATAGGACTCGCGCGAAACTAGTATGTGCAATATATTTACTCCTCCTGCCCGTCCAAAAATCGAGAAATCAATTTCGCTATATACGCGACACAATGAAACATCATAATTAGCTCTCTCATTCGATCATTACAATGAAACACGAGAACAAAGAAACCTCTTCTCTGCTTAAATTGTCTGGTTCGCCATTTATCTGGGTTTACATGTGCTCAAGTTTAGTGGTCGCTGTACTCCGGCTATTCATAACGGAATACGGTATTGTTTGCGGGTATTGTTGCCAGAGTAACGGACCAAAGTGAATATTAGCAACAATAAACTTATACAACTCTTCTTATTCTCCTTTAATGGAGGTTTAGAATAATTACATAACTCTATAAGCGTTGTATATCTACGAAACGCAACATCTATTTACAAAATATAGATTTAGGCAGTTAAGAAGTATATTTCTTCAACAAATGTGTCAATTTTCATCCAAAAAAAGAATGAAAAATACTCTCGCATGCCACGTTCATTCGCTCGATTGTGCACAGCATTTCCCAAAATTTTCCGACTCTGTTATAGAAGTCTGATATTTTATGCTCCCCGCTCGCTTACATATACGCAAGCATTAAAGTTCGCGCCACGATGTTTGCTTACGGCACACATATGTGCGTGTAATATTGTAGATCGATAGTCAACGTGTCTCGGTTAGTAGGTCTAGTTCGTAAGAATTATATAGTTGTCGTATAGACATGCGATTTGCGGCTCGATCGTGCCTCCTAACTGTGACAACGACATTATCGTGTTGCACGTGATGCTTTTCTCTTCTCTCTTGTTTTTTTTTCTTTTTTGTATAATTCTCTGTATTCTCCATGCTATCATCGCGAGTAGGTTGCTAATTGCTGTGAAAAATATGTATTAGTATACAACAAGGATACTGAAGAGGCAATCGTGGTAATGTTTCATAAAACGAGCGTTGTTCCTTTGTGCCCTAATCCTAATAACTCAAATTTTGTTTAATTAACTTCTGATTCACTATAAGCTGGATTTAATTACGCCGTCTACATAGAATAGAAATTCTGTAAAAATGACGACAAACAGAGTTGTTATATGTGAAAATTTCAATGTTAAATTAAGATGCAATAATATCAAAGTATTACAGCACTTTATAGCATATAATAGATATAAAAGGAAAGGAATTTTCTTTTATCTTCTTATCTTTTATCGTCTTTACAATAGCTCTTCATTGTTTGATTAATCGACAAATATAGTAAACCGATGCAGGAGATTCGTTGCTTACATAAATCACTTTCGACGGATGTAGGCTCATGCGAGCTCTCTTTGTCCGCTCGACGGTGGTTATTTATCAAAGTGCCTTTGGAAAATTTCTGAAAACGGCCACATCCGTAATCCCTAATCCCCGTTATATCCCTTATCCCTACCTATATTTATCACAAGAGAGAAGAAAAAAATTCTGCAAAAGATTAATAAGTCGTCGACCACTCACGTACATTAATTTACGTAGAAACGTACGCGAAAATTGCTGGGTCATTTTCTGTGATTGTTTCCCATGAATGCAGAATATTGCCGGACCACTGATCCCTCTGTTTTCTCACATTATTACAATAACAATGGCGAAACGCGCGGAGAGAAATTTCTCTGAAAATATATCCTAAAAATCATGTAAACGTTTATAAGAAAATTTTACCATACATTTTACTAGCAACATGTGTGGGGAAAATTTTAAAAACTCGCATAAAATTCTTCAAAATGCCATGTTACCCTACGATTACATGATTTTCAAGGGTAAACTTTAAAAGAAAATTCTCTCCGTATACTTTCTTACGTATTACCTTCGATTTGATGTAACATTACCAGCGTTACTAGCTTTTCAAAAATTTGTTTAACAAATGATTTCCTCGTTAAAAAGAAGAATGCAATGTAAACTCGTAAGGCGAAACTATCTTTGTATTCCATTTCTCAATATGTAAGTAGAAATGTTTAAAGCACTTTCAAAAAGCATGTATTACAAGGAATAGATAGTAGAGTGCCGAAAAAAACATCTTGTCGCAACTGTGTGAAAAGAAACTGACAGATCGATGCACGAGTCGACAACGTGTTTCTACTACTTTTCATGGGTAAAACATCTGCTTCTGACAGTCCGAGAGAGTTTAAATTTTTATGTCTGAATTGATTCGCTGTTACAAGCTGCGTAAAAGTTGTCGCCTATAGTTACTCGTTACTCAACAGCTTTGACAATTCGTTCTCAACGTTATCGCGAGCGGATAATTTCAACGGTATTTTAGTTAAAGAAAGATCGATTCCATTAACTTACGCGAAAAGGTTTCCTCTCACCAACTAGATATTCGGTACCGAAAAGATTCCTCAGACCGATTAAAGATGCAGCGGCAATATTATCCACTCTAGCGGGCAGATTGATAAAATTGAACATTAATCTTTCTAATTAATCGTCAAATTGAAGTGAAAATATGGGATAATGAAGTTTCCAATTTCACACGTATTTGCATATTTCAGGATATACATTAAGTCGTTTAATTTATTCGTTCGTTATCTATTGAATCAGTGATCAGTAAATGATTTCATCTTCGCTTAATACTCGAACTTGGCTGTGGAAATAGTGATAAAAGAAAATTCTCATAAAAATAACATTTGTTGCAAATGGGAGTATTTTTTTCTCTCGTAACCATAAGTCACCTAATTCTCTTGTGTATTTTATTTAAATTCAGGCCCAACTCTTGAAATATATCTGCAGGTCCTGAAGACTAGTTGAAAGTTGAAACTCAAAACTTACGGCGTCTCGTATTGTTCGGTTATCAAAATGTTGGCAAAATATTATTCGCGAGGATTGAGACGCAGTTGTCCGCCCGACACACCGAATTGAACTACTTTAGGCAACCGAAAGTTCCACTGACACTTGCCTCACTTTGGCTTCACTTGGCTTCGTAAGATACCTCTTGTGCGCGCTAAATTTGTCAAACGGTTATTTCAAGTACCCAACTATGTGTTCTTTCCACTTGAGCTCGTTAATCGACATCATTTATTATAATATTGAGGACATATTAATCATCACGTCACTTGGAGCGTCATTTCGCCTTTCTTCCTAATTTGACGAAGGTGGATAAGATGTTAAGAAACACAGCCTAAATCGACTTGTCAGGCACGATAATATTAAGGCTCGAGAGTGCTATACCGTCGGGCAAGCACGAAAGAACTTAACATTGACAAGTTGAAGCCTAACATCCAAAGAAAACGTCAGCTTCGAAATTTCTACGTTAAGAAATAAATCGTGTAAATAGATTCGTATAAAAAGTGAGCACTTTTGTTATTGAATAAAACTAATCGAACTTTTGTTATTCCTTCATTATTGCTCGTGCAAAATAATTATATTCCTGATGTACGCGTTAAATATTGTTTTAAACTTTATACCATCCTTAATTTATTGTTACCGTTCAAGCTGTCATATTTTTCTAAGAAAAAAACATTAGCATAAAAAATTGTTATTTATATCCAATATTTCCTTTTCTCCTAATGTAATTGTATGACGAGGAAAAATAAGGAATTATATATTACTGATTGTCATAGATGGATGCAGCAGAGCATAAGCCTTGCTTGCGCGTGCGTGCACACATACATAATAAACGAAACGACTTCCTTTTTTGTTCCATTGTCAGATTTTACGATAAGAAAGCCATTATTTTTCTATTAAGCACAGTAGAATGCGTGAAATAAAGTTCAAAAATGTTTCACGCGATAATCGAAATGGCTAAGATCGCGAGAGAGTCGCGGGATTGTATCGTAATCTCGTTTAGAAAACTATTTTCTTCTTTTTTTTATACCGAGTTTCGTAGCGAGCAGGTGTGGCGTGATAAGATGTCTCGAAATCGGGCATTAAAAATTGATATTTAAGAATCATCGTCGGACGCGCATGTATACTTATGTATACTCTTTCGCGATATCGCGTGACACTGTGCCCTTTCTCGCTCCCTTTATCGCGTGCACATAGCGTTTTTCAGTGACCCATGGCTTACGTCGGCTTAATTACGCCGATGTTTGGCGAGCAATTTTGCTAATGTCCTAGCTGGCTTTCAATGTCCTGGTGCGAAGAACGTGCATTTAATGTAAGTTATGATTCTGAGAGCTTGTTAGAAATATTTAATTCTTAATTGGTGACGCGTGGAAAAAGTCAGTGGTACCCTTGCCGCTTTCTCGAATGAATCTGTAAGGACAGAGAGCGAGGAAGAATGTCGACACGTTTGTTTGTTATTTAAGACGTACAAAAAATATGAAAAAACTATCTTTCTATTAGTTATTTACCTTTCGTTAGAACACTAATTAGAACCAGAAGGGAATTGGAATTAGAAGGCAAGGTTTACGGCTCTAAAAGGCTCCGCGTATCGCGTTAATAATGAAATCATCCCGCAATGAATTAACATATTCCGTATTTGATGGCATTCTGTAACGTTAACGAATCCACTCGACGTAAAAACAACGCGAAAGATTTCTCGTCAGCAGTGCAAGAGTGTCATTAGTGCCCAGCTGTTTCCTAGGAAAAGCTCATTCACGGTGTTCGTTGCTCTATTTTCCGAGAGCGTATCACACGTCAAGGAGAATAATATGTAATTACATCCTTCTCGTATTCTCCTTTGTACGGAAGCAAAGCTCCAGAATAATTGGGAAAGTAGGCTAATCCGCGGCTTGATATTTTAGACTACAAAGAAGGCGGGGGAGGGGGGGGGAAAGAGAGAGAGAGACAAAATGAGAAGAGAAGTGAGAGATAAAAGCGACTGTCTCGTTATTTCGGGTGAGTGCAAAGAAAATGCGCTTCCTTTTTTAACAATAATACACGCCGACAAGTTGAAAGCGACGCAAAAGAGGGATATCCGGTAAAGTTGGGCTAGCGGAAGTGGAGCATCCATTATTCCGTCACAATCGAGGCGAGAACAATGCAAACGGGTCGATATGTAATTAGTGAATATTTTACTAACAAATAAAGCAAAGGTGACGCGAGTCTTTGCCGGTGAACAGCACGAGAATATACCGAGTTGGAAGAAAGAAATTATCCGCGGCGCAACCGATTGTTCAAGATACGGAGGTACAATATACAGGGTGTTAATAAATTCATGTTACAACGCTTGAGAGGTGAAAGTACAAATCAAAACAAACATTTTTTTACCAATACACATGGGGGCGGAAACGAACCCCTAACCCGCTGGAACGCGCGATGAGTTCAGGGTAGGCAACCCGTTGTGCACATCTTTTACTACGCTGGCCGCTACGTTTAAGAACAAATGTTGGGATTTTGTTTAAAACAACAACAGTTCAATTAAACAACGGTTTATTAACAGTTCTGTAAACCGATAACACATTTTAGAGCAAGGGCTCGAAATGACGACCACCTTGATCGACGCACAAGTGGCAACGGCGAATCATGTATTCTTTTATCCTTTGCAACTTGCCTGGGGAAGCTCGTATCTCATCAAACGCTTAGATAATTCTTTCGGTGAGCTCTTCAACGGTTTGCTTTCAACGGTTGGCCGTAAACCACGGCTTTTAGGAGTCAACGGGTTGCCTACCCTGAACTCATCGCGCGTCCCAACGGGTTAGGGGTTCGTTTCCGCCCCCATGTGTATTGATAAAAAATGTTCGTTTTGATTTGTACTTTCACCCCTCAAGCGTTGTAACATGAATTTATTAACACCCTGTATAAAGGTGTTGTTCAGGTTACGAGACTAATTAATTCGTAATAAATCATTCTAGCATAAATGCATGATTTAAAGCCGCTCTTAATTATTTATCAGAAAAGCTCGACGGTGGTCGATAATTGACATCAATAATTTATAATATATGCTTAAACGATGTGGTGAAAACTGTAATTGAAGTAAAACGTGAATCATTCGGCGACACACACACACACACACACACAATTGTTAAACCGAAGAAAGATGACTAAGCCGCACAGTGACGAAACCTGTCGTTTTCTCTCGGTGGAGTTACTTGGCGCTAATTATTCTTTTTGACATTAACGTAATAAGAGGACGTAACGCCATTCCTCGCCCTACCTTGTTTTTCTACGGACAACTTACTCGGCGTGCATCGCGTGACGTGAGTCACGAGGAAAAACGTTTCGTCATGCTGTTTCGGCGCGATCTCGTAACCCGCATGGTAGGGTGTACATGTATTGTTAGAGATTACAGGACGACCGATAAGACCCGGATGTCTATCTGGTTATCCAAGTCCTGCGATCTTCACGCTTCGACATGCACACATGCACGACGTCGCGTGTTTTCACCCGACGACTTTTCCGCAATATTTCTCTCTCCTCGAGGGCAAACCCGAGAGGGACGTTTCTCGTCGAGATGGAAACGCTCGGCGTTTAAAGGGAGCAGGTCTCGTGTTTGCGCAAAGGGCGCGATTCATCGGAAATTGCAAGGATTACTCTACGTAATTGGACGTCTCCTCTTTTACGCGAGTTTCTTGCTGAAAAGAGACGACGAGTTTGAGGTTTGCGGCGAGACGGAACCCAGTGAGAAATGATGTCGAATCGACGTCAATTCGACGGTGTCGATGTCGATTCACGAATCGTTTCTCACTGGGAACGATTTGACGGCGTTAAGCTCGAACGTGGCGTTAACTGCTGCGGTTTAGAAACGTAAGGGATTATTAAAAGGCCATTGATTTCGTACCTGTTGCGAGAGGAATCGAAAGTGCTCCGGCAGGCTCCGGGAACTCGTGCCCACTGCCGAGATTGAACTGGTGGTCCTCGTGGTGAGACGCCGTCGTTGCTAGCAGCTCCTCGGCGCTCGCGGCTCCGACTCGCGGCGCGGCGGCATCGATTCGAGCCGCGTTTTCACCAAGTCGCGGGCGAGCGAGCATTCGCACGCTCACTCGTCGCGCGATAACGGCAGCGCGATAACGTATGTTAGGCGCATGCAAACGACACGTGTCTCTCGCTTATCGCGCGCTCTCTCGCGCGCGCGCTCGAGCGCGCGCGCGCCTCTCACTGGGCTCTCGGAGCGGAGTTCACCTCGTATTCCTCCAGGTTCGAGGAGCGCCGTCAATCGTCGCCGTTTACCAACTGTTTACCGGCCACGGAGTCCGTGCGATGCCCGACGGCATTGACTCCGGTCCCTGCGGCATGCGGCGCGGCGGACGAGCGAATCTGACACGGGAGAGTAGCACGCGCGCCCTGCCGCACCGCGCACGTGCCGGCACGTAGTCCGCGCCAAGGGTGGCGCAAACCGGGGCTCGACTACTAACTACCTTCGCTCCGCCGTAACGATAGAGCGGACCCGCCAAAGTTTCGCCGATCGAGAATCCGTAAGCTGTCGGTGGTCGAGACGGCGACGATACTCCCCAAATTTTACCCCGAATTTACGTGCGCGTTTATACGAAACGCAAATTGCCTCCGCGATACAATCGCCTCTTCATTTGCGGGATGAAAGATAATCGACCGCGCGCGCTCCCCTTTCTATTCCCTCCACGCCTCGCGTATTCAAAACGCGCTCGCGAACGTCATTTCGTTAGAATTGTAGGAAAAGCGCCGCGAGATTTGCTCCTTCCGCTTCTCCCGCCGGACGCAACGAAGGTAACGCACCTTTTCTTTTGGCAGAGGCACACGTGTCGCCAGGAATACGTACAGCACTTTCCGAGTCCCCCGAGGAGGATCGCGCTTCAATCTACATGGTCAGTCCTGCCAACCTGCCGGGTGGCTCTATACACAGGATTATCCGAGTCGCGAATACGAATCGTAATTCGTAATTCGTGTGGACGCGCGGGGTAAAGCGGGGTCGGCGCGACTACATGCCGTCCCGGCGAGCCTCCCCGTTACAAACTGGCCGCGACGGAACGGCTGGTGATTATAGATCGTGCTCGGTCATGCGGTTTTACTTGCGAGGACACCGCGAGCCGGGAATACGTGACGTCATACTGATGTTACGTTTAAGCGCGCGCGCGGCGTTTCCGCTTATCGATATGGTTTAAAATATCGATCGTCGACGAGGTCGAAACGCGGCCTCGCAAGTTCGGAACTAAGTTCACGCTGTCGCAGCCTTGATTGGCGACGCCGCTGCGAGGAGAAAAAAAACCGCTTGAGTGTAAACTGATGTCAAATTGACCGACGATGACAGATCGCAAAAAGATCGCCGCACGCTTCTATCCAGCCTTTCTATCGATACAATCGATTTAATGTCACGCAATAGGTGGCATTTTTTCATTAATGAGACGTTCAATTGATTCGATTTACTCGAAAGCAAGTTGGGCACAAGTTTTTTGAAAATAAAAATTATACAAAAGTGCACACAGAAAAATATATACTACCTGCAAGTAAATATTATTTGTTCCAAGTATTTGATAAGTTTATATATCCGCAAATCTATCATAATGTCGTCGTAACCCTGATGGAAAAATTTTGCTGAAAATGTAATGAAATTGATGAAAAGTGAAATGAAAGTTATTGGAAACTTGTTGAAACCATTTCAAAATAAATCATAAGTTTCGTTATGAAATTCAATGAAATACTGTGCAATTAGATGAAAGTTAATTAATATTACTAAAAATTAGTGAAAAAATTTTTGAAATGTATATTATGAAATTTGCAGAATTTCACTGATAATAAATTTTTTAATAAAAAATTGCTGAAA